>NW_027362891.1:4680000-4742500 GCF_046119375.1 Phyllobates terribilis
GCGCGCCAAAAAAACTATAAAGTTTACGTTTTTTTTCCGTAATCCATCAGATGAGCGTGATAACGGAAGCTGCGTTGAACGGCGGCGCGTAGGAACGGGCGGTGAAATAAGCGCGCCAAAAAAACTATAAAGTTTACGTTTTTTTTCCGTAATTCATCAGATGAGCGTGATAACGGATGCTGCGCTGAACGGCGGCACGTAGGAACTGGCGGTGAAATAAGTGCGCCAAAAAAACGATAAAGTTTACGTTTTTTTTCTGTAATTCATCAGATGAGCGTGATAACGGACGCTGCGCTGAACGGCGAAGCGTAGGAACGGGCGGTGAAATAAGTGCGCCAAAAAAACTATAAAGTTTACGTTTTTTTTCCGTAATTCATCAGATGAGCGTGATAACGGAAGCTGCGCTGAACGGTGGCGCGTAGTAACAGGCGGTGAAATAAGCGCGCCAAAAAACTATAAAGTTTACTTTTTTTCCATAATTCATTAGATGAGCGTGATAACGGAAGCTGCGTTGAACGGCGGCGCGTAGGAACGGGCGGTGAAATAAGCGCGCCAAAAAAACTATAAAGTTTACGTTTTTTTTCCGTAATTCATCAAATGAGCGTGATAACGGAAGCTGCGCTGAACGGCGGCGCGTAGGAACGGGCGGTGAAATAAGCGCGCCAAAAAAACTATAAAGTTTACGTTTTTTTTCCGTAATTCATCAGATGAGCGTGATAACGGAAGGTGCGCTGAACGGCGGCGCGTAGGAACGGGCGGTGAAATAAGCGCGCCAAAAAAACGATAAAGTTTACGTTTTTTTCCATAATTCATTAGATGAGCGTGATAACGGAAGCTGCGCTGAACGGCGACGCGTAGGAAAAGGCAGTGAAATAAGCGCGCCAAAAAAACTATAAAGTTTACATTTTTTTTCCGTAATTTATCAGATGAGCGTGATAACGAACGCAGCCCTTAACGGCGGCGTCAGAGCGACTTTTTTTTGTTGCAGATTGAATTTTAAGTGCTTTTGCTATCATCAAACCTGTAGCCAGCTCTCATCCTCATTGAGCTATTCCAAGGGTGAGGGCTGGCTAAGGGTCGCCCTGGAGGCACCTGTAGCCAGCTCTCATCCTCATTGAGCTGCTCCAAGGGTGAGGGCTGGCTGCGGGTCGCCCTGGAGGCACCTGTAGCCAGCTCTCATCCTCATTGAGCTGCTCCAAGGGTGAGGGCTGGCTACGGGTCGCCCTGGAGGCACCTGTAGCCAGCTCTCATCCTCATTGAGCTGCTCCAAGGGTGAGGGCTGGCTAGGGGTCGCCCTGGAGGCACCTGTAGCCAGCTCTCATCCTCATTGAGCTGCTCCAAGGGTGAGGGCTGGCTAGGGGTCGCCCTGGAGGCACCTGTAGCCAGCTCTCATCCTCATTGAGCTGCTCCAAGGGTGAGGGCTGGCTAGGGGTCGCCCTGGAGGCACCTGTAGCCAGCTCTCATCCTCATTGAGCTGCTCCAAGGGTGAGGGCTGGCTAGGGGTCGCCCTGGAGGCACCTGTAGCCAGCTCTCATCCTCATTGAGCTGCTCCAAGGGTGAGGGCTGGCTAGGGGTCGCCCTGGAGGCACCTGTAGCCAGCTCTCATCCTCATTGAGCTGCTCCAAGGGTGAGGGCTGGCTAGGGGTCGCCCTGGAGGCACCTGTAGCCAGCTCTCATCCTCATTGAGCTATTCGAAGGGTGAGGGCTGGCTACGTGTCGCCCTGGAGGCACCTGTAGCCAACTCTCATCCTCATTGAGCGTGATAACGGACGCTGCGCTGAACGGCGGCGCATAGGAACGGGCGGTGAAATAAGCGCGCCAAAAAAACTATAAAGTTTACGTTTTTTTTCCGTAATTCATCAGATGAGGGTGATAACGGACGCTGTGCTGAACGGCGGCGCGTAGGAACGGGCGGTGAAATAAGCGCGCCAAAAAAACTATAAAATTTACGTTTTTTTTCCGTAATTCATCAGATGAGCGTGATAACGGAAGCTGCGCTGAACGGCGGCGCGTAGGAACGGGCGGTGAAATAAGCGCGCCAAAAAAGCTATAAAGTGTACGTTTTTTTTCCATAATTCATTAGATGAGCGTGATAACGGAAGCTGCGTTGAACTGCGGCGCGTAGGAACGGGCGGTGAAATAAGCGCGCCAAAAAAACTATAAAGTTTACGTTTTTTTTCCGTAATTTATCAGATGAGCGTGATAACGGACGCTGCGCTGAATGGCGGCGCGTAGGAACGGGCGGTGAAATAAGCGCGCCAAAAAAACTATAAAGTTTACGTTTTTTTCCGTAATTCATCAGATGAGCGTGATAACGGATGCTGTGCTGAACGGCGGCACGTAGGAACGGGCGGTGAAATAAGTGCGCCAAAAAAACGATAAAGTTTACGTTTTTTTTCTGTAATTTATCAGATGAGCGTGATAACGGACGCAGCCCTTAACGGCGGTGTCAGAGCGACTTTTTTTTGTTGCAGATTGAATTTTAAGTGCTTTTGGTATCATCAAACCTGTAGCCAGCTCTCATCCTCATTGAGCTATTCCAAGGGTGAGGGATGGCTAGGGGTCGCCCTGGAGGCACCTGTAGCCAGCTCTCATCCTCATTGAGCTGCTCCAAGGGTGAGGGCTGGCTAGGGGTCGCCCTGGAGGCACCTTTAGCCAGCTCTCATACTCATTGAGGTGCTCCAAGGGTGAGGGCTGGCTAGGGGTCGCCCTGGAGGCACCTGTAGCCAGCTCTCATCCTCATTGAGCTGCTCCAAGGGTGAGGGCTGGCTAGGGGTCGCCCTGGAGGCACCTGTAGCCAGCTCTCATCCTCATTGAGCTGCTCCAAGGGTGAGGGCTGGCTAGGGGTCGCCCTGGAGGCACCTGTAGCCAGCTCTCATCCTCATTGAGCTGCTCCAAGGGTGAGGGCTGGCTAGGGGTCGCCCTGGAGGCACCTGTAGCCAGCTCTCATCCTCATTGAGCTGCTCCAAGGGTGAGGGCTGGCTAGGGGTCGCCCTGAAGGCACCTGTAGCCAGCTCTCATCCTCATTGAGCTGCTCCAAGGGTGAGGGCTGGCTAGGGGTCGCCCTGGAGGCACCTGTAGCCAGCTCTCATCCTCATTGAGCTGCTCCAAGGGTGAGGGCTGGCTAGGGGTCGCCCTGGAGGCACCTGTAGCCAGCTCTCATCCTCATTGAGCTGCTCCAAGGGTGAGGGCTGGCTAGGGGTCGCCCTGGAGGCACCTGTAGCCAGCTCTCATCCTCATTGAGCTGCTCCAAGGGTGAGGGCTGGCTAGGGGTCGCCCTGGAGGCACCTGTAGCCAGCTCTCATCCTCATTGAGCTGCTCCAAGGGTGAGGGCTGGCTAGGGGTCGCCCTGGAGGCACCTGTAGCCAGCTCTCATCCTCATTGAGCTATTCCAAGGGTGAGGGCTGGCTACGGGTCGCCCTGGAGGCACCTGTAGCCAGCTCTCATCCTCATTGAGCTGCTCCAAGGGTGAGGGCTGGCTAGGGGTCGCCCTGGAGGCACCTGTAGCCAGCTCTCATCCTCATTGAGCTGCTCCAAGGGTGAGGGCTGGCTAGGGGTCGCCCTGGAGACACCTGTAGCCAGCTCTCATCCTCATTGAGCTATTTGAAGGGTGAGGGCTGGCTACGTGTCGCCCTGGAGGCACCTGTAGCCAACTCTCATCCTCATTGAGCGTGATAACGGACGCTGCGCTGAACGGCGGCGCATAGGAACGGGCGGTGAAATAAGCGCGCTAAAAAAACTATAAAGTTTACGTTTTTTTTCGTAATTCATCAGATGAGGGTGATAACGGACGCTGCGCTGAACGGCGGCGCGTAGGAACGGGCGATGAAATAAGCGCGCCAAAAAAACTATAAAATTTACGTTTTTTTTCCGTAATTCATCAGATGAGCGTGATAACGGAAGCTGCGCTGAACGGCGGCGCGTAGGAACGGGCGGTGAAATAAGCGCGCCAAAAAAGCTATAAAGTGTACTTTTTTTTCCATAATTCATTAGATGAGCGTGATAACGGAAGCTGCGTTGAACGGCGGCGCGTAGGAACGGGCGGTGAAATAAGCGCGCCAAAAAAACTATAAAGTTTACGTTTTTTTTCCGTAATTCATCAGATGAGCGTGATAACGGACGCTGCGCTGAATGGCGGCGCGTAGGAACGGGCGGTGAAATAAGCGCGCCAAAAAAACTATAAAGTTTACATTTTTTTTCCGTAATTCATCAGATGAGCGTGATAACGGATGCTGTGCTGAACGGCGGCACGTAGGAACGGGCGGTGAAATAAGTGCGCCAAAAAAACGATAAAGTTTACGTTTTTTTTCTGTAATTTATCAGATGAGCGTGATAACGGACGCAGCCCTTAACAGCGGCGTCAGAGCGACTTTTTTTTGTTGCAGATTGAATTTTAAGTGCTTTTGGTATCATCAAACCTGTAGCCAGCTCTCATCCTCATTGAGCTATTCCAAGGGTGAGGGCTGGCTAAGGGTCGCCCTGGAGGCACCTGTAGCCAGCTCTCATCCTCATTGAGCTGCTCCAAGGGTGAGGGCTGGCTAGGGGTCGCCCTGGAGGCACCTGTAGCCAGCTCTCATCCTCATTGAGCTGCTCCAAGGGTGAGGGCTGGCTAGGGGTCGCCCTGGAGGCACCTGTAGCCAGCTCTCATCCTCATTGAGCTGCTCCAAGGGTGAGGGCTGGCTAGGGGTCGCCCTGGAGGCACCTGTAGCCAGCTCTCATCCTCATTGAGCTGCTCCAAGGGTGAGGGCTGGCTAGGGGTCGCCCTGGAGGCACCTGTAGCCAGCTCTCATCCTCATTGAGCTGCTCCAAGGGTGAGGGCTGGCTAGGGGTCGCCCTGGAGGCACCTGTAGCCAGCTCTCATCCTCATTGAGCTGCTCCAAGGGTGAGGGCTGGCTAGGGGTCGCCCTGGAGGCACCTGTAGCCAGCTCTCATCCTCATTGAGCTATTCCAAGGGTGAGGGCTGGCTACGGGTATGCCCTGGAGGCACCTGTAGCCAGCTCTCATCCTCATTGAGCTATTCCAAGGGTGAGGTCTGGCTAGGGGTCGCCCTGGAGGCACCTGTAGCCAGCTCTCATCCTCATTGAGCTATTCCAAGGGTGAGGGCTGGCTACGTGTCGCCCTGGAGGCACCTGTAGCCAGCTCTCATCCTCATTGAGCGTGATAACGGACGCTGCGCTGAACGGCGGCGCATAGGAACGGGCGGTGAAATAAGCGCGCCAAAAAAACTATAAAGTTTACGTTTTTTTTTCCATAATTCATCAGATGAGGGTGATAACGGACGCTGCGCTGAACGGCAGCGCGTAGGAACGGGCGGTGAAATAAGCGCGCCAAAAAAACTATAAAATTTACGTTTTTTTTCCGTAATTCATCAGATGAGCGTGATAACGGAAGCTGAGCTGAACGGCGGCGCGTAGGAACGGGCGGTGAAATAAGCGCGCCAAAAAAGCTATAAAGTGTACGTTTTTTTTCCATAATTCATTAGATGAGCGTGATAACGGAAGCTGCGTTGAACGGCGGCGCGTAGGAACGGGCGGTGAAATAAGCGCGCCAAAAAAACTATAAAGTTTACGTTTTTTTTTCCGTAATTCATCAGATGAGCGTGATAACGGATGCTGCACTGAATGGCGGCGCGTAGGAACGGGCGGTGAAATAAGCGCGCCAAAAAAACTATAAAGTTTACGTTTTTTTTCCGTAATTCATCAGATGAGCGTGATAACGGAAGGTGCGCTGAACCGTGGCGCGTAGGAACGGGCGGTGAAATAAGCGCGCCAAAAAAACTATAAAGTTTACGTTTTTTTCCATAATTCATTAGATGAGCGTGATAACGGAAGCTGCGCTGAACGGCGGCGCGTAGGAAAAGGCAGTGAAATAAGCGCGCCAAAAAAGCTATAAAGTTTCCTTTTTTTTTCCGTAATTTATCAGATGAGCGTGATAACGGACGCAGCCCTTAACGGCGGCGTCAGAGCGACTTTTTTTTGTTGCAGATTGAATTTTAAGTGCTTTTGGTATCATCAAACCTGTAGCCAGCTCTCATCCTCATTGAGCTATTCCAAGGGTGAGGGCTGGCTAGGGGTCGCCCTGGAGGCACCTGTAGCCAGCTCTCATCCTCATTGAGCTATTCCAAGGGTGAGGGCTGGCTACGGGTCGCCCTGGAGGCACCTGTAGCCAGCTCTCATCCTCATTGAGCTGCTCCAAGGGTGAGGGCTGGCTAGGGGTCGCCCTGGAGGCACCTGTAGCCAGCTCTCATCCTCATTGAGCTGCTCCAAGGGTGAGGGCTGGCTAGGGGTCGCCCTGGAGGCACCTGTAGCCAGCTCTCATCCTCATTGAGCTATTCCAAGGGTGAGGGCTGGCTACGGGTCGCCCTGGAGGCACCTGTAGCCAGCTCTCATCCTCATTGAGCTGCTCCAAGGGTGAGGGCTGGCTAGGGGTCGCCCTGGAGGCACCTGTAGCCAGCTCTCATCCTCATTGAGCTATTCCAAGGGTGAGGGCTGGCTACGGGTCGTCCTGGAAGTACCTGTAGCCAGCTCTCATCAAGAAAAAGCTACGCCTACTAAGTTGCATTAACCAATCGGAGCAGATTCATGATTTACATTCAAATAAACCATCATTTTAGGAAAAGGAAAAGGAGTTTTGGAGGGAAGTTTAATTTGATCCAGTGCTCAGGAGCAACAAGGGTGATTAGTGCACAAGAGAAGCTGTGACCTTAGCCAATTACAACCATGCCGCCCAAAAGAAGGTAAGTACACCTGGTGGGATAGTGAGTGGGAGGGAAATATGAATCTGCAGAGGTATGTGTTGCTTCTAGAAATACTCTTTCTGGACACCATTGCAGCATGCATTCTGGGGTACACTGAGACCATGGGAGTATTTGCAGAAGAGGTTAACATACAGCATGTATTGGGATCAGGTGCCTAACTATACTGCAGCATCATCTGAGCTTGTACTGGAATCAGGTGTATAAGTATACTTGTACTCATATAGCTTGTACTGGAATCAGGTGTATAAGTATACTTGTACTCATATAGCTTGTACTGGAATCAGGTGTATAAGTATACTTGTACTCATATAGCTTGTACTGGAATCAGGTGTATAAGTATGCTTGTACTCATATAGTTTGTACTGGAATCAGGTGCCTAATCTGATGTCCTCTCTGTGACCTCTGCAAACTTTTTAGCTTGGTTGTATTACTGTGGTGGGGGGAGGGGGAAGGATTGCGGTGTGAAAGTGTATTATAACATCATGTTAAGGCTTGCAATTGTTCAGGCTCAGTCACAGAAAGGGTTTATGTTTTTGGCGCGGTCTTTCTGTATCTTTCAAAGTTTGCAGTGTGAAAAGGCTTTAAACTGTATATGTACTTGCTCGCTCACTCGTTTTTTCTCCTTTTTGACTGATAAATGAGTGCCGGTCATGTGCAAAACTGTATAAGCATTTGCATAGTCAATACCACATTAATTTTTTGCACGGTATCTTTGTCAATCTAAATAATTCTTGCAAAACCTCAGATTTGCGCAAGATCTAGGAACATGCATATGATAAAAAACCGCATGTGTTATGTGCACAATATTGCCACAATTTGTGTAGTATGCTATAAAAGTGCATTAACTTGTGCTAAACAATTGCTCCTTAAAAAATTGTGTACGTTTGTCCGTTTTTGTGACCAAAAATGAGGGCTGGCTATTGGTGGTCAAAATACACTCTAGAGCCAGCCCTCATCTTTTTAAAAAAATCTATGGCAATGATGAGACGTGCCTTTTCTCATGAGCTGTGTATTTGTTGTAAAAAAAAATCAGATTTTTGAAATCCAGTTATCCTGCTGAAACATAAAAAATGCTGGTTGATATTAGTGGGTGGAAAAGCTAGATTCTCACTGATATTGTTCCTGATCTTCCATTTTTCTTTTTTACAGCGGCTTCAGGATGCTGAAGACATGTCCACTATGTTACAAAGCATTTACTCAACTGCCACAGCACCTTACACGACAATGCCTTAGATGCTGTACACAAGAGGAGAAGGATGCGCTAGTGAAAGAATCTAGAAACTCACTGATAGCAATTGCAACAAAAGGAACATATATCCCTTATGACAAGATTCCAGAGATCACTACAAAGGACGATCTTATCTCCTTCCTGGAGGACAGAGGGTTTATAGTACCCGAGAAACCAACTATGGCCAGGTATGCCCCACTAGCATCTTATTCTTTGAATACTGATGTTCATACTTGTGTAAGCTTTATAGATTTGCATATATGTTCTGAACTATGCCAAATAATCACGTGTATTTTATATTTACAGGATTGTTGAAGATGAGGGGGCATCACCTGTGCAGGAGGAGCTGACAGCCAGTGAGCAAGAGCTGCCTAATGAGGAGGAAGTGCTGCCTGTTGAGGAGGAAATGTCTACAGTCATCGAGGAGGAGTCGCCCGTCCCAGAGGAAGAGCCGCCCGTCCCAGAGGAAGAGCCGCCCGTCCCAGAGGAAGAGCTGTCCGTCACAGAGGAAGAGCCGTCCGTCACAGAGGAAGAGCCGCCCGTCACAGTGGAAGAGCCGCCCGTCCCAGAGGAAGAGCCGCCCGTCCCAGAGGAAGAGCCATCCGTCACAGAGGAAGAGCCGTCCGTCACAGTGGAAGAGCCGTCCGTCCCAGAGGAAGAGCCGCCCGTCACAGTGGAAGAGCCGCCCGTCCCAGAGGAAGAGCCGCCCGTCCCAGAGGAAGAGCCGCCCGTCCCAGAGGAAGAGCCGCCCGTCCCAGAGGAAGAGCCGCCCGTCCCAGAGGAAGAGCCGTCCGTCACAGAGGAAGAGCCGTCCGTCACAGAGGAAGAGCCGCCCGTCACAGTGGAAGAGCCGTCCGTGACAGAGGAAGAGCCGCCCGTCCCAGAGGATTATGATGTCTACAGGTCAGTGTAAATTTATACAAGGAATTTACTTTAATCCCTTGCTCAAACATTGCCTTGGCCTCAGCACATCCTGGCTTTTAGGCCACTTTAAAAAATTGTCAACACTGCTGGCCTACTCAAGATTGTACTTCACGTTATTACTAAGGATTTTTATAATTTACAGGACTGTTGAAGATGAGAAGCCATCTACATCAACTGGCACATCGGCACGCCGAGCCATATCAAATCCTGAATTGGTGCATCTTTCAGCTGCAGAAGACTATACATCCTCTGAAAGATCCGACAGTGAAGCCGATCAACAACCAGAGACCAGAGAAAGAGAGGAAAATACCAGCCAAACAGATGAAGACAGGCCGAGGTCAGTTAGTGTGTGTAACATTCTCACTCATCATGCTTTTATATATATATACATATCTATATATATCTATATATATATATCTATATATATATATCTATATTTATATATATATATATTGAGCAAAAAAACAATACAAATAATGTTTAACTGGGACAATTAATAGCATATCCCACAACTTTACAGCCCTTACAAAGTAATTTTTTCTCCTATTTTAGGCAATAGATTTCCCTTCCATTGCAGCCATAAAACAGGATGCCAAAAAAGTGCCCTACACACAGACAGCTCTGTGGGGCACACAGCTTTGGCGGGGCATACTAAAATGCACTGCCATTACGATTTTCATCTGTGGGCCAGTAGAGGATGATGTACTAGCTTTACCCACAGATGAACTTCAGAACACGCAGTGTTCAGCAGTGGATGCTGCGTATAAAGGGCAGGCAGCCAGCAAAGTGCTGCTGCCAGTCAGAGCACTGGGGTCCACAGAAATCGGGCCTGGGGACACAGAAATGTTTACCACCCCTGACAACGGTGAGTGGAACCCCCAGCTGTCAAGGTCCCCGACATTTCCCCAGATTCTTCCACTGGGTGAGGGCCCCATGAATGCGTCGTTACAGGGAACCCTGGACTCACAGGCCCCATAGCGGCTGCATAGTCTACTGCCATTGGCAGGACGTCACTATATATATGCTGTATATGCTTACACAGTATTTTTCTCAAAGTTCTAATTTGTTTCTACTCTGACCTGTTGTTCTTTCTTCCAAATTTGTAGGATGACAAGCCAGAAATGGACTGTTGACAAGAGGATCAAAATGAAAGATGCAGGTTATTATGATCACCATTCTCTGTCTCATCCAATATTAAAAGGTTTTTCCTCTTATTTGCAGAACCATTGCAAGCTGGAAAGATACAAACAAATTGTTGAAAATGTGTCAAGGTTTTTATACTTTATGAACAAACGCCGTGTGAGCCTCAACTTTGCGACAAAGATTGAAAACGCCCATTTATTTTTCAAAAACCTTCAAGATCTCGGTCTGTGCAACCAAACTGTCACCAACTACATTAAGAATGTCCGGAAATTTGTACATTATCAACTATTTGCAACCAATTTACGCGATAAAAATGAAAAACTCTTCAAGGCAATGAAGTATTTCCAGTATGTGACTGCGGATATTCAGAAGAAATTTTCCAAGGGAGTTGCAAAAGAAGTTGTCAGCAAAAGGTATGTCAGCTAATTTTTATCCTTTCAGATGTATGCACAATTATTATTTTTTCTCTTTTCTCTCTCCCGCCAGGATTTTTCATACATGACTTAAAAATAGGCCTCACCTATCAGTCACATTTATTAATCTTTCTCTTAGGTACCTGGAGTTGCATAAATTGGACAAAACACCTCAGCAATGCCAGGAGATCCTGACCGTTGCAAAGCCAGCTTTCCTGCAAGCCATCGAGGATGTCCAAGGAGGATCCCGAAATGAAGTGCATCAGTTGGAGATTCTCTATTACCTTGAGGCCTTAATCATACTAAAACACTTACAAAGACCAGGAGTTGTCAGAAACATGACGGTAAGTAACAACCTACTCATTATCCTGATTTAAAGCCACATGTCTATCTAACTTTCCCATGTCTTGACTCACAGGTTTCTGAGTGGACAGAGAGGATGCGTCACATCTATCAAAATGAACAGCTAATAATTGTCGGAGTTAAATCCCATAAGACTGCTGCCCACCAAGTAGCCTGTTTTGTGCTTACTGAAGAAGAAGAAAAGGTAAGATGTTCCTGTCACTACGATGGCACCCACATTAGAGAGGGATCTGTTAGTTGTCATGACTTCAACCCGTAGGATTAGTGGCATTCTGTCCCTTTTAGTAGATCCTCCCTTTAACCAGATTTTACAGGACAACTTGGTGCTACATCCTCATGCAGGTGTGTTGGGAGTCTTTCCCTTATTTCCCTGCAGTATCCAGGATGCTAAACCATAGTATCGGTGTCCAGAATAGTGCATTTTCTTAACAATAATGCTTGTTGCAGCAGCATCCAGAATGCATTATCAGTAGGAACAGATATGCTCTCCCTTATCACAGATGTTCTGCACTTTAAATGAATGGTGGGCAGTTTATAGTCTGACATATGTTTGGTGTGAGGTGACTTTTCTATATATTTAGATTGTGTGGTTCCTATCATGCTCTGAAATCCAACTGAGGCGGAGGAGAGATACTGCCCTTTTAGTCTGTAGGTTTCGCTCTCCTGGTTAGGCACATCCCTCCCTCACGTTGGTGCGGTCATTGACTCCAGTAATTAATTTAGTCTATTTCAAATTTTCTTATCTTAATATTGAAGGGCCCAACTCAATTTTTATTAAGTGGTTTACTGTTTTTTGTTTTGTTTATTTACAGTGGTTTAACATCTACTTTAAAAAAGTGAGACGGGTGCTGGCCAAAAAAGACAGTCCAGATAAATTCTTCTTATCGACTACAGGAAGACAGATATATAATGTATCCACCGACCTTCATCGCTACCAGAAGAAGTAAGTCTTAAAAGTTAAAAATCCTACATATTAGATGTTGTGCCATGTATTTATGATCTACTCTATTGCTATCTAGGTACAAACTTAAATCCATCTCTAGTCAGGTGGCAAGAAAAACTTGTGAAACATGGACCGTGTCACATTTAACAGAGACACAGAGGTATCTTTTCTCCAAATATCTCAGTCATTCCAACATGACAGCAGAGAGGAATTACAGAGAAAAAACGTTAGGAGACCTCTGCCAAGCATACACACTGGTCTTGGCAGCAGGGAAATCATCGGAAAATCAACCTCAACCCAGCAGCTCAAGGTAATTTATTGCAAAGCAGTTATGATCTATTTCACCAAATTGTTGATAAAATGTAATATTCTGTTTTCTATCTCCCCTAAAGAGAAGCAGAAGAGAGCAATGGAGAAGAGGAGCAAATGGTCCAGCAAGCTGAAGACTACAGTGCCCAGGGTGAAACAGAGGACCTCGGTGTGTCAAATTTAAATACTAAGACTCAAAGGTGGGTATATTATTAAATCAAGCAAGCTAGTAGGAGTTGGCAAACTGTACATAGCTTGTGATGTTATGGACAATGACTTGTTCTTCTGAGCATCCTCAGCACCTATACCCAGGCAAAGTGCTCTCAGTAGCGGCCACTTGTAGACAGTATGCGGAAGGGTATATTACAGGCGTTTATTGATGATATCTCCATCGCAGAACAAACCTCGATGCCTAAACTTTTAGGATTGATAGAAGATATCCTTATACCACTCTAAGTGCCCAGAAAATGTAATGTTATTATTTATATCAGGCGGAGAGCACCAATCGAACCTAGGGTCACAACAAGGTCCATGAAGACAGGGATGCAGTTGAGGAAAAGGAAACACCCAGGGTAATTGGTCAATATACTCATTCACATTGTCCTTGAACAATAAACATTTCGGTTTTAACATATGTATTCCCCTTCTTTCCTTTAAAGAGATTAAGAAGACGGCAGTGATCAGCTCCCAAGAAAGAATGAGGCGTTTCGGAGACTAAAGTTCCGGTCTTGTTAAAGTTTCTGAATTCATGTTTTATTTGTTTCTTTTCTATTCTAGGTTGTTCTACAATTCCAGGTGAACGGGGCCCTCGAAGCAATGGGAGAAGATTTTCTTTATTATAAACATTTGTACTGTTTGTATTAGTGTTAAAGGGATTCTGTCACCAGGTTTTAGCCATCTCATCTGAGCGCACCATAATGTGGACACAGACATCTTTATTCCAGTGATATATCACTTACTAGGCTGCTCAGTGTAGTTTGCATTAAAACACTGTTAAATCATCTGGAGATTATCATTAGAGCACTACTCCAGTAGTCCAGTCATACTTGGGAGCTGCCAAATCTGCAACAGAGAAAACAGTAATTTTATCAAAATGACAGCAAGGAGCTCAGTAAGTGAAACATTGCTGGATCAGGATTTCTATCTCTACATTATGCTGCAGTCCGATGGGATGTCAAAAACCTGGTGACAGAGTCCTTTTAATAACTATTTTAAAGATAAATATAAAGTGGAAGTCCTATGGCTATGATGAAACAATTCTGACAACTGTTCAAATGGCACAATCATTTACTACCGTCAGGTTTCTGAGCCGTTTAGTCTAATGCTTTGTCAGTATTACTAGAATCCATAATAATTTAAAGGTCAGGTAGCCATAAAAGTGCTCCTGCCAGTCAGAGCAGTGCAGTCCCTGGAAATCAGGCCTAGGGAAGCAGAATATATTACCATCCCTAACAACGGTAAGCATGACCCCCAGCTGTCCAGCAACCCGACATGTAGAACTGCCTATAAAAATGACCATTTGTCCAGTCAGTGCATCACTCTCTGGTGCCCTTTTACACTGGCACACTGCTTTCTGTCTCTCTCTCTTTCTCTCTCTCCAGTGCAATGCTCTCTGGTGCTCTTTCACTCTCTTTCCAGTGCACCACTCTCTGATGTGTTCTCTTTCTCCCTACTGCACCGCTCTCTGGCACTCCTCTGTCTTTATAGTGCAGTGCTCTCTTTTGTGCTCTCTCAGTCTCCAGTGCATCACTGGCGCTCACTTTTGATCTCTCCCCATTGCACCACTCTCTCGCATGCTCTCTCTCTGGTGCTTTCTTTCCATCCAAAGTGCCTTTTTTTGTCTCTGTGCCTTCACGAGCCTCTCAATCTCTGTCTTTGCCCATCTGTGGCTCTCTATCGGTCTCTGTGCCTCTCTGTCCCTCCCTGTGCTTCTATTTACCTTTTGCATCCCTCTATGTGCCTACCTTTGCCCCTTTGCTCCCCTCTTTGCCTCTATGTGCCTCTCAATGACTCTCTCTCATGCACACCTCTTCCTGTAGGTCAAAGGTAAGAAGCACTACTCAAGTTGCAGCAGAGAAGATTAATTGGTAAGTAACCACAAAGCTACACAGTGTTTAACACTTGTGTATTTTTTAAGAATCTTGTTCCTGTAGGATGCTTCCTGAACATTAAAGTGAATTGTCAGGAAACATCTTTAAGCTACAGGATCCTTGAAAAATATGCAAGTTTTTATTGGATGATTTGTCAGGCTATCAACAATCACACAGGGCCACAGGCCCGTCAACAGGGCAATAGCCCACTCCACAAGGCCAATGACCCTTTGCAAAGGGCCAGAGGTCCCTTTCCGCAGTGCCATAGGCATTTCCACAGGGCCATAACCCACTCCAGCTCTCTCCACAGGGCAACAGGCCCATTTGAAGGGCCACAGATCCCTCTTCAGGGTCACAGGCCTTTCCACAGGGCCGCACCCACCTTCAGCTCTCTCCACAGGGCCATAGGCCCTTTCCTCAGGGCCACAAGCCCCTCCAGCTCTCTCCACAGGGCAACAGACCACTATACAGGGTCACAGGCCTTTCCACAGGGCCACAAGCCCCTTCAGCTCTCTCCACAGGACCACAGGCTCCTACCGGGCCACAGGCCTTTACACAGTGCCACAAGCCCCTCCAGCTCTTTCCACAGGCAATCATGTTGCATGTTGTTTACTGCAAAAGACTTCATAGGCCCCAATCTTACTCCAGAGCCTTCCACAGGCCCCTCCAGCCCACTCCACATGGCCTTTTTTAGCAGAGCAAAACTCCCTCCAGCTCTCTTTACATCACTACATGCCCCTCTGCGGGCAAACAACCCCTTCAACTCTCTCCACAGTACCATAGGCTCCTTCTGCCGGGCCACAAGCATTTCCACAGGGCCACAATCCCCTCCAACTCTTCTCCACAGGACAACAAGCTCTCATTACAGGGCCATAGCTCCCCTCCACAGGGCCAAATGCACTTTCTGCATGGACACAGCCCCATTTAGCTCTCTCCACAGAGACACAAGGCCCGTCTGCAGAGCACAAGCCCCCTCTTCAAGGCCAAAAGGCCTTTCTACATGGCCATAGTCATTTCCATAGGGCACGAGCCCCTCCAGCTCTCTCCACAGGGCAACGGACCCCTATACAGGGTCACAGGCCTTTCCACAGGGCCACAACACCTTCAGCTCTCTCCACATGACCACAGGCTCCTACTGGGCCACAGGTCTTTCCACAGTGCCACAAGCCCCTCCAGCTCTCTCCACAGGCAATCATGTTGCATGTTGTTTACTGCAAAGGACTTCATAGGCCCAAATCTTACTCCAGAGCCTTCGAAAGGCCCCTCCAGCCCGCTCCACATGGCCTTTTCGTCAGGACACAACTCCCTCCAGCTCTCTTTACATCGCCACATGCTCCTCAGCGGGGCCACAGACACCTATACAGGGTCACAGGCCTTTCCACAGGGCCTCAACCCCTTCAGCTGTCTCCACAGGACCACAGGCTTTTCCACAGCCCACAACTCCTTCCAGCTCTCACCACAGGGCCACAGCCCCTTCCACAGGGCTAAAGGGCGTATCCATAGGGCCACAGACCTTTCCACAGGGCCACAACACCCTCCAGCTCTCTCCACAGGACAATAAGCTCTCTTTACAGGGCCATAGCTCACCTCCACAGGGCCAAAAGCACTTTCCACACGGCCACAACTCCCAACAGCTCTCTCCACAGAGTCACAGGGCCCGTCTGCAGGGCACAAGCCCCCTCTTCAAGGCCAAAAGGCCTTTCTACATGGCCATAGTCATTTCCATAGGGCACGAGCCCCTCCAGCTCTCTCCACAGGGCAACGGACCCCTATACAGGGTCACAGGTCTTTCCACAGGGCCACAATCCCCTCCAACTCTTCTCCACAGGACAACAAGCTCTCTTTACCGGGCCATAGCTCCCCTCCACAGGGCCAAATGCACTTTCTGCATGGCCACAGCCCCCTTTAGCTCTCTCCACAGAGACACAAGGCCCGTCTGCAGGGCACAAGCCCCCTCTTCAAGGCCAAAAGGCCTTTCTACAGGGCCATAGTCATTTCCATAGGGCACAAGCCCCTCCAGCTCTCTCCACAGGGCAACGGACCTCTATACAGGGTCACAGGCCTTTCCACAGGGCCACAACACCTTCAGCTCTCTCCACAGGACCACAGGCTCCTACTGGGCCACAGGCCTTTCCACAGTGCCACAAGCCCCTCCAGTTCTCTCCACAGGCAATCATGTTGCATGTTGTTTACTGCAATGGACTTCATAGGCCCAAATCTTACTCCAGAGCCTTCCACAGGCCTCTCCAGCCCGCTCAACATGGCCTTTTCCTCAGGCCACAACTCCCTCCAGCTCTCTTTACATCGCCACATGCCCCTCTGCGGGGCCACAGACCCCTATACAGGGTCACAGGCCTTTCCACAGGGCCTCAACCCCTTCAGCTGTCTCCACAGGACCACAGGCTTTTCCACAGCCCACAACTCCTTCCACCTCTCACCACAGGGCCACAGCCCCTTCCACAAGGCTAAAGGGCCTATTCATAGGGCCACAGACCTTTCCACAGGGCCACAACACCCTCCAGCTCTCTCCACAGGACAAGAAGCTCTCTTTACAGGGCCATAGCTCACCTCCACAGGGCCAAATGCACTTTCCACACGGCCACAACTCCCAACAGCCCTCTCCACAGTGTCACAGGGCCCGTCTGCAGGGCACAAGCCCCCTCTTCAAAGCCAAAAGGCCTTTCTACATGGCCATAGTCATTTCCATAGGGCACAAGCACCTCCAGCTCTCTCCACAGGGCAACGGACCGCTATACAGGGTCACAGGCCTTTCCACAGGGCCACAACACCTTCAGCTCTCTCCACAGGACCACAGGCTCCTACCCGGCCACAGGCTTTTACACAGTGCTACAAGTCCCTCTAGCTCTCTCCACAGGCAATCATGTTGCATGTTGTTTACCGAAAAATGGACTTCATAGGCCCAAATCTTACTTCAGACCCTTCCACAGGCCCCTCCAGCCCGCTCCACATGGCCTTTTCCGCAGGCCACAACTCCCTCCAGCTCTCTTTACATCGCCACATGCCCCTCTGCGGGGCCACAGACCCCTATACAGGGTCACAGGCCTTTCCACAGGGCCTCAACCCCTTCAGCTCTCTCCACAGGACCACTGGCTCCTTCTGCCGGGCCACAAGCATTTCCACAGGGCCACAATCCCCTCGAACTCTTCTCCACAGGACAACAAGCTCTCTTTACAGGGCCATAGCTCCCCTCCACAGGGCCAAATGCACTTTCTGCACGGCCACAGCCCCCTTTAGCTCTCTCCACAGAGACACAGGGCCCATCTGCAGGACACAAGCCCCCTCTTCAAGGCCAAAGGGCCTTTCTACATGGCCATAGTCATTTCCATAGGGCACAAGCCCCTCCAGCTCTCTCCACAGGGCAACGGACCCCTATACAGGGTCACAGGCCTTTCCACAGGGCCACAACACCTTCAGCTCTCTCCACAGGACCACAGGCTACTACCGGGCCACAGGTCTTTCCACAGTGCCACAAGCACCATCCAGCTCTCTCCACAGGCAATCATGTTGCACTTTTGCAACAAGAGTCAATTTTTGTTGCAGTTCGGCAACATTGGAGTCAACCCTGTTGCAAATCGGACACGAAGCTTGAAAATTTAGATGTTTACTGCAAAGGACTTCATAGGCCCCCATCTTACTCCAGAGCCTTCCACAGGCCCCTCCAGCACGCTCCACATGGCCTTTTCCACAGGCCACAACTCCATCCAGCTCTCTTTACATCGCCACATACCCCTCTGCGGGGCAACAGACCCCTATACAGGGTCACAGGCCTCTCCACAGGGCCTCAACCCCTTCAGCTCTCTCCACAGGACCACTGGCTCCTTCTGCCGGGCCACAAGCCTTTCCACAGGGCCACAATCCCCTCCAATTCCACAGGACAACAGGCTCTTTTTACAGGGCCATAGCTCCCCTCCACAGGGCCAAATGCACTTTCCACATTGCCACAACCCCCTCCAGCTCTCTACACAGAGTCATGGGGCCCGTCTGCAGGGCACAAGCCCCTTCATCAAGGCCAAGGGGCCTTTCTACAGGGCCACTGGCCTTTAAATAGTGCCACAACCTCCTCTGGCTCTCTCAAGAGGGCCACAGGCTCCTTCTACAGGGCAAGGGCCCCCTCCACAAGGCCAAAGGCCCTTTGCAAAGGGCCATAGGTCCATTCCACAGGGCCATAGTCATTTCCATAGGGCCATAACCCCCCTCAAGCTCTCTCCACAGAACCGCAGGCTCCTTCTACAGGTTTACAGGCATATACACAGGGCCACATCCGCCTTCACCTCTCTCCACAAGGCGACAGGGCCCTTTCACTGTGTCATAGGCCTTTCCATAAGGCCACAACCCCCTCTGTCTCTCTCAAAAAGGACAGAGGCTCCCTTTACAAGGCAACAGCCCCCTCCACAAGGCCAAAGGCCTTTTTCAAAGGGCCACAGGTCCCTTTCGCAGGGCCATAGGCATTTCCCCAAGGCAATAACCCCCTCCAGCTCTCTCCACAGGACCACAGGCTCCTTCTACAAGACTACAACCCCTTTGAGCTCTTTCATCAGGGCCACAGCCTCCTCCGCCCCCCTTTAATCAGTTAAAAGGGCTCAATTGAGTGACCACAACACCTTCAGCTCTCTCCACAGGACCACAGGCTCCTACTGAGCCACAGGACTTTCCACAGTGCCACAAGCCCCTCTAGCTCTCTCCACAGGCAATCATGTTGCATGTTTTTTACTGCAAAGGACTTCATAGGCCCAAATCTTACTCCAGAGCCTTCCACAGGCCCCTCCAGCCGGCTCCACATGGCCTTTTCCTCAGGCCACAACTCCCTCCAGCTCTCTTTACATCGCCACATGCCCCTCTGCGGGGCCACAGACCCCTATACAGGGTCACTGGCCTTTCCACACTGCCTCAACCCCTTCAGCTCTCTCCACAGGACCACAGGCTTTTCCACAGCCCACAACTCCTTCCAGCTCTCACCACAGGGCCACAGCCCCTTCCACAAGGCTAAAGGGCCTATCCATAGGGCCACAGACCTTTCCACAGGGCCACAACACGCTCCAGCTCTCTCCACAGGACAAGAAGCTCTCTTTACAGGGCCATAGCTCACCTCCACAGGGCCAAATGCACTTTCCACACGGCCACAACTCCCAACAGCCCTCTCCACAGAGTCACAG
The DNA here is from genome assembly GCF_046119375.1 of Phyllobates terribilis. Classification (NCBI taxonomy): domain Eukaryota; kingdom Metazoa; phylum Chordata; class Amphibia; order Anura; family Dendrobatidae; genus Phyllobates; species Phyllobates terribilis. The sequence continues at coordinate 4,699,345 of NW_027362891.1, forward strand.
GGCCCGTCTGCAGGGCACAAGCCCCTCTTCAAGGCCAAAAGGCCTTTCTACATGGCCATAGTCATTCCCATAGGGCACGAGCACCTCCAGCTCTCTCCACAGGGCAACGGACCCCTGTACAGGGTCACAGTCCTTTCCACAGGGCCACAACAGCTTCAGCTCTCTCCACAGGCAATCATGTTGCATGTTGTTTACTGCAGAGGACTTCATAGGCCCAAACCTTACTCCAGAGCCTTCCACAGGCCCCTCCAGCCCGCTCCACATGGCCTTTTCCTCAGGCCACAACTCCCTACAGCTCTCTTTACATCGCCACATGCCCCTCTGCGGGGCCACAGACCCCTATACAGGGTCACATGCCTTTCCACAGGGCCTCAACCCCTTCAGCTCTCTCCACAGGACCACTGCCTCCTTCTGCCAGGCTACAAGCCTTTCCACATGGCCACAATCCCCTCCAACTCTTCTCCACAGGACAACAAGCTCTCTTTACAGGGCCATAGCTCCCCTCCACAGGGCCAAATGCACTTTCTGCATGGCCACAGCCCCCTTTAGCTCTCTCCACAGAGACACAAGGCCCGTCTGCAGGGCACAAGCCCCCTCTTCAAGGCCAAAAGGCCTTTCTACATGGCCATAGTCATTTCCATAGGGCACGAGCCCCTCCAGCTCTCTCCACAGGGCAACGGACCGCTAGACAGGGTCACAGGCCTTTCCACAGGGCCACAACACCTTCAGCTCTTCCACAGGACCACAGGCTCCAGCCCGGCCACAGGCCTTTCCACAGTGCTACAAGTCCCTCCAGCTCTCTCCACAGGCAATCATGTTTCATGTTGTTTACCGCAAAAGGACTTCATAGGCCCAAATCTTACTTCAGACCCTTCCACAGGCCCCTCCAGCCCGCTCCACATGGCCTTTTCCGCAGGCCACAACTCCCTCCAGCTCTCTTTACATCGCCACATGCCCCTCTGCGGGGCCACAGACCCCTATACAGGGTCACAGGCCTTTCCACAGGAACTCAATCCCTTCAGCTCTCTCCACAGGACCACAGACTTTTCCACAGCCCACAACTCCTTCCAGCTCTCACCAGAGGGCCACAGCCCCTTCCACAAGGCTAAAGGGCCTATCCATAGGGCCACAGACATTTCCACAGGGCCACAACACCCTCCAGCTCTCTCCACAGGAAAAGAAGCTCTCTTTACAGGGCCATAGCTCACCTCCACAGGGCCAAATGCACTTTCCACACGGCCACAACTCCCAACAGCTCTCTCCACAGAGTCACAAGGCCCGTCTGCAGGGCACAAGCCCCCTCTTCAAGGCCAAAAGGCCTTTCTACATGGCCATAGTCATTTCCATAGGGCACGAGCCCCTCCAGCTCTCTCCACAGGGCAACGGACCCCTATACAGGGTCACAGGCCTTTCCCCAGGGCCACAATCCCCTCCAACTCTTCTCCACACGACAACAAGCTCTCTTTACCGGGCCATAGCTCCCCTCCACAGGGCCAAATGCACTTTCTGCATGGCCACAGCCCCCTTTAGCTCTCTCCACAGAGACACAAGGCCCGTCTGCAGGGCACAAGCCCCCTCTTCAAGGCCAAAAGGCCTTTCTACATGGCCATAGTCATTTCCATAGGGCACAAGCCCCTCCAGCTCTCTCCACAGGGCAACGGACCCCTATACAGGGTCACAGGCCTTTCCACAGGGCCACAACACTTTCAGCTCTCTCCACAGGACCACAGGCTCCTACTGGGCCACAGGCCTTTCCACGGTGCCACAAGCCCCTCCAGCTCTCTCCACAGGCAATCATGTTGCATGTTGTTTACTGCAAAGGACTTCATAGGCCCAAATCTTACTCCAGAGCCTTCCACAGGCCTTTGCAGCCCACTCCACATGGCCTTTTCCTCAGGCCACAACTCCCTCCAGCTCTCTTTACATCGCCACATGCACCCTCTGCGGGGCCACAGACCCCAGGAGACAAGGAGGGGGCCGTAGGAGGGCAACAACCCAGCAGCAGTACCGCTACCTCCGCCTTTGTGCAAGGAGGAACAGGGGGAGCACTGACAGAGCCCTGCAAAATGACCTCCAGCAGGCCACAAATGTTCATGTGTCTGCACAAACGGTTAGAAACCGACTCCATGAGGGTGGTATGAAGGCCCGACGTCCACAGATGGGGGTTGTGATCACATCCCAACATTGTGCAGGACGCTTGGCATTTGCCACAGAACACCAGGATTGGCAAAGTCGCCACTGGCGCCCTGTGCTCTTCACAGATGAAAGCAGGTTCACACTGAGCACATGTGACAGACATGACAGAGTCTGGAGACGCCGCGGAGAGCGATCTGCTGCCTGCAACATCCTTCAGCATGACCGGTTTGGCAGTGGGTCAGTAATGGTGTGGAGTGGCATTTCTTTGGAGGGCCGCACAGCCCTCCATGTGCTCGCCAGACGTAGCCTGACTGCCATTAGGTACCGAGATGAGATCCTCAGACCCCTTGTGAGACCATATGCTGGTGCGGTTGGCCCTGGGTTCCTCCTAATGCAGGACAATGCCAGACCTCATGTGGCTGGAGTGTGTCAGCAGTTCCTGCAAGATGAAGGCATTGAAGCTATGGACTGTCCCACCCGTTCCCCAGACCTGAATCCGATTGAGCACATCTGGGACATCATGTCTCGCTCCATCCACCAACGTCACGTTGCACCATAGACTTTCCAGAAGTTGGCGGATGATTTAGTCCAGGTCTGGGAGGAGATCCCACAGGAGACCACCTCATCAGGAGCATGCCCAGGCGTTGTAGGGAGGTCATACAGGCACGTGGAGGCCGCACACAATACTGAACCTCATTTTGACTTGTTTTAAGGACATTACATCAAAGTTGGATCAGCCTGTAGTGTGTTTTTCCACTTTAATTTTGGGGGTGGCTCCAAATCCAGGCCTCCATTAGTTAATAAATTTGATTTCCATTGATGATTTTTATGTGATTTTGTTGTCAGCACTTTCAGCTTTGTACAGAACAAAGTATTCAATGAGAATATTTCATTCATTCAGATCTAGGATGTGTTATTTGAGTGTTCCCTTTATTTTTTTGAGCAGTGTATGTATATGTGTGTGTATATATATAATTTTTTTTAATTTTTTTCAATACATATTTCACTTTGGAGCTGACATAAGTCATGGACATGGGCTCTGTATCATGATATGTCTCCAATTTAGCAAATCTAGATCATGAAAGTAACTCTGTGACCTGCCATGTTGTCACCCTGAGTAATATGCTATAGGTATCATTACTGAGTCATATAGTGATGAAGTGATTGACAGTTGCTCCTGCTTTCTATCGAGCGTCTCTCCTGCTCTCTCTCTCGAGCGTCTCTCCTGCTCTTTCTCTCGAGCGTCTCTCCTGCTCTCTCTCTCTCGAGCGTCTCTCCTGCTCTCTCTCTCGAGCGTCTCTCCTGCTCTCTCTCTCGAGCGTCTCTCCTGCTCTCTCTCTCGAGCGTCTCTCCTGCTCTCTCTCTCTCGAGCGTCTCTCCTGCTCTCTCTCGAGTGTCTCTCCTGCTCTCTCTCTCGAGCGTCTCTCCTGCTCTCTCTCTCGAGCGTCTCTCCTGCTCTCTCTCGAGCGTCTCTCCTGCTCTCTCTCTCGAGCTTCTCTCCTGCTCTCTCTCTCGAGCTTCTCTCCTGCTCTTTCTCTCAAGCGTCTCTCTCTCTCTTGCATCTCTCCTGCTCTCTCTCTCTCGAGCGTCTCTCCTGCTCTCTCTCTCGAGCGTCTCTCCTGCTCTCTCTCGAGCGTCTCTCCTGCTCTCTCTCTCGAGCTTCTCTCCTGCTCAATCTCTCGAGCGTCTCTCTCTCTCTCGAGCGTCTCTCCTGCTCTCTCTCTCGAGCGTCTCTCCTGCTCTCTCTCTCTCGAGCGTCTCTCCCTCTCTAGCGTCTCTCCTGCTCTCTCTCTCTCGAGCATCTCTCCTGCTCTCTCTCTCTCGAGCGTCTCTCCTGCTCTCTCTCTCGAGCGTCTCTCCTGCTCTCTCTCTCTCTCGAGCGTCTCTCCTGCTCTCTCTCTCGAGCGTCTCTCCTGCTCTCTCTCTCTCGAGCGCCTCTCCTGCTCTCTCTCTCGAGCGTCTCTCCTGCTCTCTCTCTCGAGCGTCTCTCCTGCTCTCTCTCTCGAACGTTTCTCCTGCTCTCTCTCTCGAGCGTCTCTCCTGCTCTCTCTCTCTCGAGCGTCTCTCCTGCTCTCTCTCTCATTCATTCAGATCTAGGATGTGTTATTTGAGTGTTCCCTTTATTTTTTTGAGCAGTGTATGTATATGTGTGTGTATATATATAATTTTTTTTAATTTTTTTCAATACATATTTCACTTTGGAGCTGACATAAGTCATGGACATGGGCTCTGTATCATGATATGTCTCCAATTTAGCAAATCTAGATCATGAAAGTAACTCTGTGACCTGCCATGTTGTCACCCTGAGTAATATGCTATAGGTATCATTACTGAGTCATATAGTGATGAAGTGATTGACAGTTGCTCCTGCTTTCTATCGAGCGTCTCTCCTGCTCTCTCTCTCGAGCGTCTCTCCTGCTCTCTCTCTCGAGCATCTCTCCTGCTCTCTCTCGAGCGTCTCTACTGCTCTCTCTCTCTAGCTTCTCTCCTGCTCTTTCTCTCGAGCGTCTCTCCTGCTCTCTCTCTCTCGAGCGTCTCTCCTGCTCTCTCTCTCGAGCGTCTCTCCTGCTCTCTCTCTCGAGCGTCTCTCCTGCTCTCTCTCTCGAGCGTCTCTCCTGCTCTCTCTCTCGAGCGTCTCTCCTGCTCTCTCTCGAGTGTCTCTCCTGCTCTCTCTCTCGAGCGTCTCTCCTGCTCTCTCTCTCGAGCGTCTCTCCTGCTCTCTCTCGAGCGTCTCTCCTGCTCTCTCTCTCGAGCTTCTCTCCTGCTCTCTCTCTCGAGCTTCTCTCCTGCTCTTTCTCTCAAGCGTCTCTCTCTCTCTTGCATCTCTCCTGCTCTCTCTCTCTCGAGCGTCTCTCCTGCTCTCTCTCTCGAGCGTCTCTCCTGCTCTCTCTCGAGCGTCTCTCCTGCTCTCTCTCGAGCGTCTCTCCTGCTCTCTCTCTCGAGCTTCTCTCCTGCTCAATCTCTCGAGCGTCTCTCTCTCTCTCGAGCGTCTCTCCTGCTCTCTCTCTCGAGCGTCTCTCCTGCTCTCTCTCTCGAGCGTCTCTCTCTCTCTAGCGTCTCTCCTGCTCTCTCTCTCTCGAGCATCTCTCCTGCTCTCTCTCTCTCGAGCGTCTCTCCTGCTCTCTCTCTCGAGCGTCTCTCCTGCTCTCTCTCTCTCTCGAGCGTCTCTCCTGCTCTCTCTCTCGAGCGTCTCTCCTGCTCTCTCTCTCTCGAGCGCCTCTCCTGCTCTCTCTCTCGAGCGTCTCTCCTGCTCTCTCTCTCGAGCGTCTCTCCTGCTCTCTCTCTCGAACGTTTCTCCTGCTCTCTCTCTCGAGCGTCTCTCCTGCTCTCTCTCTCTCGAGCGTCTCTCCTGCTCTCTCGAGCGTCTCTCCTGCTCTTTCTCTCGAGCGTCTCTCCTGCGCTCTCTCTCTCAAGCGTCTCTCCTGCTCTCTCTCTCTCGAGCGTCTCTCCTGCTCTCTCTCTCTCGAGCGTCTCTCCTGCTCTCTCTCTCGAGCGTCTCTCCTGCTCTCTCTCTCGAGCGTCTCTCCTGCTCTCTCTCTCTCGAGCGTCTTTCTAGCGTCTCTTCTGCTCTCTCTCTCGAGCGTCTCTCCTGCTCTCTCTCGAGCGTCTCTCCTGCTCTCTCTCTCTCGAGCGTCTCTCCTACTCTCTCTCTCGAGCGTCTCTCCTGCTCTCTCTCTCTAGCGTCCCTCCTGCTCTCTCTCGAGCGTCTCTCCTGCTCTCTCTCTCGAGCGTCTCTCCTGCTCTCTCTATCGAGCGTCTCCCCTGATCTTGAGCGTCTCTCCTGCTCTCTCTCTCTCTCTCGAGCGTCTCTCCTGCTCTCTCTCTCTCGAGCGTCTTTCTAGCGTCTCTCCTGCTCTCTCTCTCGAGCGTCTCTCCTGCTCTCTCTCTCTCGAGCGTCTCTCCTGCTCTCTCTCTCGAGCGTCTCTCCTGCTCTCTCTCTTGAGCGTCTCTCCTGCTCTCTCTCTCTCTCGAGCGTCTCTCCTGATCTCGAGCATCTCTCCTGCTCTCTCTCTCGAGCGTCTTTCTAGCATCTCTCCTGCTCTCTCTCTCGAGCGTCTTTCTAGCGTCTCTCCTGCTCTCTCTCTCTCGAGCGTCTTTCTAACGTCTCTCCTGCTCTCTCCAGCCCTTGTCTGCTTGATCGCTGATACTGCCATACTTTGTGGTCTGTATACACTGTGTTCCAAATTATTATGCAAATATTATTTTCTCAGATTTTCCCAAATTACCTATATGAATTGCAGTCATTGTAATTTTCCAGTCAAATAACTATTAGAGTACAATTGAAAGGTTTTTGTACAAACTGCCTATGATAACAGTATATTTAAAAAAATAAAACACTCAAACTGCACTCAAAATGCATGTTCCAAATTATTATGCACAGCAGAGTTTTCAACCTTTTAATTTTAATAAAGAACAAAAAAATGGTCTTTTTTGAAATTATAAGCATTAGCAGGTTATTACACACTGAAATCAAACAGTTTTCAACTCAAAACTTTATTCTAGGTGATGTTACATTTGCACATAGGACCGCTTGTTCGAAAGGAGCTTCTGAACTCTCTCGTCCATTGAATTTGTCAGGTTTTGGATGGTTTCTGCTTCAATTGTTTTGCATGAGGACAGAATACCCTCCCAGAGCTGTTGCTTAGATGTGAACTGCCTCCCGCCATCATAGACACTCCTTTTGATGATGCTCCAGAGGTTCTCAATGGGGTTGAGGTCAGGGGAGCATGGGGGCCACACCATAAGTTTGTCCCCTTTTATGCCCATAGCAGCCAGAGATGCAGATGTGTTATGTGCAGCATGAGACGGGGCATTATCATGCACGAAAATGATCTTGCTGCGGAATGCACGGTTCTTCTTCTTGAACCATGGAAGCAAGTGCTGTTTGAGAAACTCAACATACATTATGGAGTTCATCTTTACCCCTTCAGGGATCCTAAAAGGGCCGACAATCTCTCTCCCCATGATTCCAGCCCAAAACATTACTCCACCTCCTCCTTGTTGGCGCTGTAGCCGTGTTTGCATGGGGTGTCCATCAACCAGCCATCCTCCACTCCATCCATCTGGACCATCAAGATCATTTCATGCATGATAATGCACCGTCTCATGATGCACATAACACATCTGCATCTCTGGCTGCTATGGGCATAAAAGGGGACAAACTTATGGTGTGGCCCCCATGCTCCCCTGACCTCAACCCCATTCAGAACCTCTGGAGCATCATCAAAAGGAGTGTCTATGATGGCGGGAGGCAGTTCACATCTAAGCAACAGCTCTGGGAGGGTATTCTGTCCTCATGCACAACAATTAAAGCAGAAACCATCCAAAACCTGACAAATTCAATGGACGAGAGAGTTCAGAAGCTCCTTTCGAACAAGCGGTCCTATGTGCAAATGTAACATCACCTAGAATAAAGTTTTGAGTTGAAAACTGATTGATTTCAGTTTGTAATAACCTGCTAATGCTTAGAATTTCAAAAATGACCATTTTTTTGTTCTTTATTAAAATGAAAAGGTTGAAAACTCTGCTGTGCATAATAATTTGGAACATGCATTTTGAGTGCAGTTTGAGTTTTTTATTTTTTAAAAAATATACTGTTATCATAGGCAGTTTGTACAAAAACCGTTCAATTGTACTCTAATAGTTATTGACTGGAAAATTACAATGACTGCAATTCATATAGGTAATTTGGGGAAATCTGAGAAAATATTATTTGCATAATAATTTGGAACACAGTGTATATGTACAATTTTAATATGATCAATAAAAATATGTAAATATATTATATATATACACACACTGCTCAAAAAATAAAGGGAACACTTAAACATCACAACTCCAAGTCAATAACACTTCTGTGAAATCTACCTGTCCAGTTATGAAGCAACACGGATTGTGAATCAATTTCTCCTGCTGTTGTGCAAATGGAGCAGACAACTGGTAGAAATGATAGGCAATTAGCCAGATACCCCCTATAAAGGAGTGGTTCTGCAGGTGGTGACCACAGACCATTTCTCTGTTCTCATTCTTTTTGGCTGATGTTTTGGTCACTTTTTCATTTTGCCATTGCTCTCACCCCTAGAGGTACATTAGCATTAGGCAGTGTCTACAGTACAACCCACAGAAGTTGCTCAGGTACTGCCGTTCATCCAGGATGGCACATCAGTGCGAGCTGTGGCAAGAAGTGTAGCTGTGTCTGTCAGCACAGTGTCCAGAGCATGGAGCAGATACCAGGAGATGTGCAGGGAGCCATAGGAGGGCAACAACCCAGCAACAGGACCGTTACCTCCTCTTTTGTGCAAGGAGGAACAGGAGAAGCATTGCCAGAGCCCTGCAAAATGACCTCCAGCTGGCCACAAATGTGCATGTGTCTGCACAAACGGTTAGAAACCGACTCCATGAGGGTGGTATGAGGGCCCGATGTCCACAGATGGGGGTTGTGCTCACAGCCCAACACCGAGCAGGACGCTTGACATTTGCCACAGAACACCAGGATTGGCAAAGTCGCCACTGGTGCCCTCTGCTCTTCACAGATGAAAGCTCAGTATTGTGTGTGGCCTCCACGTGCCTGTATGACCTCCCTACAACGCCTGGGCATGCTCCTGATGAGGTTGCGGATGGTCTCCTGTGGGATCTCCTCCCAGACCTAGACTAAAGCATCAGCCAACTCCTGAACAGTCAGTGGTGCAACGCGACGTTGGTGGATGTGACTCGCCCCCTGGGCCGTGGGGTACTCGGATCCAGGCAGTAGGGGAACGATGGGAGTAGTAGTGGCAACCCGGTTTCGTGGCTCAGGGTGGTCAGGCCAGTGGTAGTCCGTTATGTGCTGATGTTTATGTCCGACTACGCCACCCGTGGATTTGCGGTTATTAGGAACCGCCGCTGCATGCCGACCGCTGGGGCTGATGAGGTGTGCAGCTAGGGTAGTGTGACTCCCCACGGGAAGAGTGCGGCCCCAGGGCAGTATAGTGGATGGTGGGAGTGATGGTGGTGAGAGTCCCAGTGCTGATAGTGCTGGAGAAGCAAGGAGCACACAGACAACAGGTTGCAGTCCAGGGTCTTTACTAGAACAGGTAAATTGACCCATAAACAGTCCCGGCTAGGAGGGGGACCTGGATGTCTGAGAGCAACGGGGAAATTGGCCCTGGTCAGGGTGAGGGTGTAGGCCTACCGTGCTTTCTGCGCTCCTTCTGGCTATCTCCTCCTGATAGGGTAACAGCCCACGTTTCCAAGCTTTCCGTGTATTCTCGCCTGTATGGCCTGCGACGTGGGTTCCTTTCTGCTCCCAGCCTTGTACGGCTTTACTGGTACCTTCTGTTGTGGCAGGGCCTCCAGGCTTCTTAGGCCAAGGAATATACAGTCCCCTGCGGACTGGTTCTCTGCTGGGGGATGTGGAATCCTCTCAGCCTCAGACACCAAAGTCTGGTAAATTAAGTCCTCTTTCTGCCAAGACAGGCTCTCTTCGCCTCTTGTCTCTGGCTTGTGGCTCTCCTCCTGCCACACTTCCTCTTAGGTGCAGTGCAACTGTCTGTCCCTGTTCTGCTCTGGGACAAGTGTCAATGCTGAGACAGGCCATCCAGTTCTCTCTAACCCTGCCCCCAGCACCAGCTTTTATAGGGGCAGCCTGCTCCCCCTACTGGCCTGAGACAGGAGGCATTGCATGCTAATGTTCCCCTGACTAGAGAACCTCCCCCTTGCTCTCAGACACAGCTTTAATACATTTTGTGGCATCCAGGCCAGGGTGACACATTCCCCCCTAGTGAAATTTAGTACTCCGGGACTAAACAATAAACAAAGACAATAAAACATTAATAGACATTAATAGACAGACGACGCACAAATTGAGTTCTTAAGGTCACAGTGTGGCCTGTGACCGGGTGTCCATATCACCAATACAACGGGGAGCCTTAACCAGGTGGGGGTCTGTCCTACCCCAAGTCCTTCACAGTCTTAGTTCATTCCTTGGTTAGGCTCCGAACGCAGTCCATACCAGGTCCCGGTTATAAAAAGTCCATAACCTGTGAGTCCTTACAGTAACTGCAAGAAACTGAAACACGGAATTACCAAACATGCATGTAACTTTGCAAACAATTCAACATTTGGCAACAAGGTTATTTACAATTTTAGTGCGCTCTATATTCTCCAGCGAGCGGGTATCAGCCCCTTTGTGCTCCTGGTTGACCTACGTAGCCCACTGTCTGGTGGTGGACCAACCTGGCTTTCCCCACTAGCGTTAGGGGTACAGCTACCAGCTGGGTGTACAGGTAGGGAAGGCAGCTGTCTGCGGGTCCTTTGGCTTACCGCAGGCATGGCAGGCTCACTGTCAGCAGAGGGTTGACTCTCCTGGGCTGCTGGTACAGGCTCTTCTGCCTCTGGAACCGCTTGCTCCTCTTCACCTTCCGGCTCTGGTGTTGGTTGTTGCTGTGCCGGTTGCAGGAAATGCAGGACGGGTACCACTATGGCATCATTTATGCGAGTCCAGGACTGAGGGAACTCTCCGAGAACGGTGCTGATCATTTCTTCCTTGTCCTCTGCGGGTTCAAGGTCACTCTGATCCTCTTCTGCACTACGGAGTTGCTCGGGGCATCTTTTGAGATGGTCTCTGGAGACGGTACTAGTGGTTTCTCCTCCGTCCTTGGTGATCACGCACACCTTCGGGTTGTCGTGATCAGACTGCAGTACGGTGTAGGGTTCCCTTTCCCACTGGTCGTCCAACTTGTGAAGCCTTCTTTTTCGCTTTAGGACTTGCTCACCAGGTTCTAGGGGACCAGCAGGGGCGTGTTGGTTGAAGAGTTTTTCTTGCCTCTCTCTCACCTGGGCCAGGCTCTTCTCCACAGTCTACTGCACCTTCTTGTACTGCAGTTGCCTTTCCGTATCCCAGTCCGCATCCGGGGAGGTGTCCTCAGGCGTTAGGACTCCCATCTCCAGGTCTATAGGCAGCTTACCCGGTCTGGGTCGCATCAGGTAAGCCGGGGTGCAGTTGGTAGCATTCACCGGGATATGATTGTATAAGTCTATCAGGTCCGGCAGTTTTTCTGGCCACAGGCTGCGCTCCTCCAGGGGCAACGTCTTCAGGAGATCAATGACTATATTGTTCATCTTCTCACACATCCCGTTGGTTTGTGGGTGGTAAGGCGTTGTCCGAATCTTCTTACAGCCATAGAGGTTGCCGAACTCCTGGAAGATTTCAGCCTCGAACGCTGGACCCTGGTCTGTCAGGACCTGTTCCGGATACCTGTGTGGACGGCAGAAATATTGCTGGAAGGCTCTGGCCGCTGTTTGGGCTGTCAAGTCTTTTACTGGGACCACCACTAGAAAACGGGAATAGTGGTCCACGATTGTCAGGGCATAGATGTATCCTGACCGGCTGGGAGCCAATTTGACATGGTCCAGAGCTACCAGCTCAAGAGGCTGCGTGGTGACGATGGGCCTCAAGGGTGTCTTCTGGCTGGTGCGGTCCTTCCTCCTTAGGTGACAAGGGCCACAGTCTCTGCACCATTTTTCTACAGCTCCTCTCATGCCGACCCAAAAGAACCTTCCTCTTAGTAGGAACTCCAGTTTCTTCCAACCGAACCGATGTGTCCCGCTCTGTCATGGTAAGCCCCCAGGACCATAGCTGCATCCCGCCTTGGGACCACGACTTGCCAGGTCAGCTCGTGTGTCCGGTGGTTGACAATCCTTCTGCACAACTTGCCTTCGTAGAGGAACAGCTTGCTCTTCTCTTTCCATAGCTGCTTGGCTTCCTCTGGAGCATCCGGATCTATGCGGGCATCTTCCTGGGTCAGCAGATCTTTCACCAGGCGGATGGCAGGGTCACTATCTTGGGTCTCGGCCCAGCTGTGATGAGGTAGGGGATTTATCATCACGGTTGTTAGATCCTCCTCCTTCACGCGGTGGGAGTATTGAGCAGCTCCATACCGGTGAAACGCGGGGAGTTCTACCTCCTCCAGCTCTTCTGGGTCTTCGTCACCTTCAGATAAGTGAGGCATCCTCGATAGGGCGTCAGCGTTGGCATTGGTTTTGCCGGCCCGGTACTTGATCAGTCATAGTTGGAGAGACGGGCCATCCACCGCTGTTCTAGGGCACCCAGTCTTGCATTGTCCAGGTGTGTCAACGGGTTGTTGTCCGTGTACACGGTGAACTTTGCGGAGGCCAGGTAATGCTTGAAGCGTTCCGTCACGGCCCACACCACCGCCAAGAATTCTAGCTTGAAGGATCTGTAATTCTCCGGGTTCCTCTTGGTGGGTCTCAGCTTCCGGCTGGCGTACGCGATCACCCTTTCTCTGCCCTGTTGGTTTTGGAACAGTACGGCTCCCAGTCCCACATTACTGGCATCTGTGTGGAGAATGAAAGGCTGGCCATAATCAGGGTAGGCCAGGATCTCGTCCCCTGTGAGGGCCATCTTTAGCTGGCGGAAGGACTCCTCTTCCGGTTTATCCCACTTGAAGGGCGGCTTTTGGCTCCTGGACTTAGACTGTCCGATCAGGAGGTCCTGCATAGGAGCTGCCATCTTAATGAACCCGGGGATGAACCTTCGGTAGTAGCCTACCAACCCGAGAAACTGTCTCACCTCTTTGATGTTCGAGGGGCTTGGCCAGCTCTTGATTGCCGTGACCTTGTCAGGGTCGGGGGCCACTCCTTCCGCGCTTACCACGTGCCCTAGGTACTGGTCCTTTGGTTTCAGCAGGTGACACTTCGATGGTTTCACCTTCAGGCCATAGCCTGCCAGGGCTTCGAACACCTCGGCCAGGTGCTTTAGGTGGTCCTCGTAGGTCTTCGAATAGACGATCACGTCGTCCAGGTAAAGGAGGACCGTCTCGAAGTTTCGGTGCCCTAGACATCATTCCATCAGCCTCTGGAAGGTCCCTGGTGCGTTGCAGAGCCCGAAGGGCATACAGTTGAACTCACTCAGTCCCATCGGGGTGGTGAAGGCAGTCTTCTCCTTGTCAGCCTCTGCCACAGGAACCTGCCAGTACCCGCTAGTAAGGTCCAAAGTAGAAAAGAAGTTAGCAGATTTTAGTGCGGCTAAAGACTCCTCTATTCTAGGCAGCGGATATGCGTCTTTGTGGGTGATACGGTTGATTTGTCTATAGTCCACGCACATTCTCATGGTGCCGTCTTTCTTTTTGACCAGAACCAAGGGGGCTGCCCAGGGGCTACAGCTGTCTCTAATAACCCCAGCTTCTTTCATCTCTCTTAGCATGCCCTTTGCGTTCTGATAATGTGCAGGGGGTACAGGTCTGTGCCTCTCTTTTATTGGTGGGTGGCTCCCTGTGGGGATGTGGTGTTCTATCCCTTTTACTCTGCCGAAGTCTAGCGGGTGCTTACTAAAGACTCTCTCGTACTCCTGTACCACCCGGTAGACTCCTTGTTTTTGGTGCAGGGGAGTGGAGTCAGCACCCACATGGAGTTTCTGGCACCAGTCCTCCTTTTGTTTCTGGGAGCCATTACCTTCCGCCTGAGGAGATGGAGGCAAGGGTTCCACGGCCCTGATAGCTTTGTGTTCGACAACAAACAGTTTGGCGAGTGTAGCGTACCTGGGTAAGTGTACTTCCCTCTCCCCAATGTTGAGGATGCGGACGGGCACCCTCCCATGACGGACATCAACCACCCCCCGGGCTGTCATAATGGTGGGCCTGCTGTCTGAGTACACGGGTTCTACCATGGCTTGGTAGTCTCTACCTCTCAACCCGATTGCAGTCCGACACCAGATCATCATTTCACTTTTGGGAGGCATGGAAATGGGGAATGGGTCACTCAGTCTTACGCTACCGATCTCACCACTAGACAGTTCTACCTGCTGCCGTCTCATCAGGGCTTTTATCTCCTTGTTGAGGACTCTCTGTTGGCTGGAACTAGCATTCTCCGCCACCTGTTGTAGAATTACAATTACCTCTGAAAGACAATTTTCAATTACGTTAGTACCCACAGTTATTTTAGGGTGACTTTCACGACGGTCAATGTCCACAATAATCACCCCCTGTGCCGGCAGTTCAACTTTACCAATTTTAATGGTCATCTCCTTGAACCCCATCTGCGGCACGGGTAAGCCATTACTGGCGATGATGCTCAAGTTATTGTCTGGATACCGTGTGATATCAGCATCAGTCCAATACTGCTTAAAAAGTACATAAGGGATAGTGGTTACTTGTGACCTATTATCCAGCAAGGCGCTCATGGGGATACCGTCCAGCACCACGGGTAAAACCGGGCGCCCCCCAACGTACTTATTACGCCAATTGTAAGGGCCTGGTGATCTTATGCCTGGGGGTTGGCCCTTTGCCCCAGGTTGGACCCTTTTAAATTACAGTACCTGGAAATGTGTCCGGGCTGGTTGCATCGACGGCAAATGGGCTGTCCATCCTCTGCGTAGCGGTCTGTGGGCCTCCCTCGGAATGAGGGGATCCTCCTCTGTCGACGCCACGGGACATCCTCCGGACTTGAAGCCAGCTCGATGGGTCTTGACGGGTCCACTTGCAACGCCTGGACGGTCCTGGTCAACGCCGCGACGCTCCTGGTCAGCTCCTGGACTTGGTGGTGCAGGTCTTTCGACGGGGCTTGGTTCAGGGCCTGTGCATCAGCCCCCACGGGATCCATAGAGGAGGGCGCCGCCTCCTGGTGGTTGGTGAGAGCAGGGCGCCGGGGGTTTATAGCGCCACTGGTTGCAGATTCACGGAGCACCCTTATGGCCCTGTCCTTAAATTGGGCAAAGGTTAGGTCGGGGTTCTGAAAGAACATGAGACGCAGTTGGGCCCTGTGGGCGCTAGACAGCAGACCTTCTATGAATTGTTCTGTTAGCAGCTTATCCGTTTCCTGCACACTGCCAGGGTCAGTTTGTTGAATAGCCCTCAAGGCTTCCTGCAGATTTAGGGCATAGTCTCTGATGCTGTCCTGTGCCCGCTGCTTACATCCATAGAACCTCATTTTAATCTCAGCGGAGGTACGTGTGTCAAAGGTACCCCGCAGCCGGGCCAGAATACCCTTCACAGTCCTTTTATCCTCAGTGGGCCATGATTTTACCTCCCTTTGGGCTGCGCCAGTTAACTGCCCTGTCAATATGCTGACCTTCTGTTCCTCTGTCAGGGGGTAAACGTGGAACAAACTGTATAGCCTTTCCTTGAAGTCAGTTAGGGCATGGGGCTCCCCTGAGTATTTGGGCAGCCAGGCCGCTCCAGGGATGTAGGGCAGGGAAAAGGGCATCACCGCTGCTGCAGCTGCGTTGGTGGTAGTGGGCGCCTCTGTGTCCGACATCTTCCTCCCCCCTAGTTAAGCGTGGCCTACCTTCCGACGATCCTCTTCTGTAGGCCGCGGCTCCGCTGCTGCTGCTCTGGACGAGGACCTTGCGTCGCGTCCTGATGACGTCAGCGTCGCTCTCTCTCCCTTCCAGGACCTTGCGCAGCGTCGGTGCGTGGGGCGGAGCTTCGGATCTCGCGCGGTTTTGAAGTCCACGCCCCTCTTCTTCCCGCGCGGCGTCCTGAAGATGGCGTCCGATGGCGAGAAACAGCTGCGGATGGCGGGAAGACGGCAGAAGACGGCGGGAAACAGTCCAAGATGGCGTCTGATGGCGGGAATCGGCTCCGGATGGCGGGAAACGACTCCGGACGGCGGGAAACTTCGCCACAGGTAAGTTACAAAAGTCTTGTTCAGGCACGCAGTACCCGGTGGTTGCGGGCATGAAATCTTGCCGACTACGCCAAAGCTGACTCGCCCCTTGGGCCGTGGGGCACTCGGATCCGGGCAGTCTGGGAACGATGGGAGTAGTAGTGGCAACCCGGTTCCGTGGCTCAGGGTGGTCAGGCCAGTGGTAGTCCGTTATGTGCTATTGATTATGTCCGACTACGCCACCCGTGGATTGCGGTTATTAGGAACCGCCGCTGCATGCCGACCGCTGGGGCTGATGAGGTGTGCAGCTAGGGTAGTGTGACTCCCCAAGGGAAGAGTGCGGCCCCAGGGCAGTATAGTGGATGGTGGGAGTGATGGTGGTGAGAGTCCCAGTGCTGATAGTGCTGGAGAAGCAAGGAGCACACAGACAACAGGTTGCAGTCCAGGGTCTTTACTAGAACAGGTAAATTGACCCATAAACAGTCCCGGCTAGGAGGGGGACCTGGATGTCTGAGAGCAACGGGGAAATTGGCCCTGGTCAGGGTAAGGGTGTAGGCCTACCGTGCTTTCTGCGCTCCTTCTGGCTATCTCCTCCTGATAGGGTAACAGCCCACGTTTCCAAGCTTTCTGTGTATTCTCGCCTGTATGGCCTGCGACGTGGGTTCCTTTCTGCTCCCAGCCTTGTACGGCTTTACTGGTCCCTTCTGTTGTGGCAGGGCCTCCATGTTAGAACCTTGCTGTTAGGTTTTTTTTTCCTTTGCTGGTCACATGACCTTGTTGGCCTATTTAATCCTGCTCCGCCCTTCTGGCTTTGCTGGACTTCATTGTATATCTACTTTCTAGCTAGCCTGTGCTCTGTATCTAACTCTGTTAGTTTGCTTGGTCTACGGACCTCTATGTTCTATCTATTTTGTTTGTTCGTCTGTCTGCTACTATTTCTGTTAGGAGGTGTCCCATATTCCTTCCAGTCCTTAGTACTTGTAGGGATTCCCTCCCCACATCTATAGGTCTTCGTACAGACTAGATTAGGACTTTAGCAGGTCTGATTGCAGGATCAGGTTCCCTGTTACATTGTAGGGATTCAGCTGAGTCCTATAGTAGGGACAGATCTCCTCTCTTTCCTTAGCTTTGGTAGCAGAACATAACAGTAAGTCCAGCCTGCAAATTCTCTAAGGAAAGATTTTTTTTGTTCCATCATGGTGTCGGTTCAGGATTTGGCTAAACACCTGCAGGGACTCTCTCTGGAGGTGGCCGAGCTCCGTCAGCACGTGAGTAACTGTCCTGGAGCATATTTCTTGGAGCCATAAATGTTATGACAAGTGTTGTAACGGGCGTATTGCAGCTTTGGATAGGGGAGAATTGCCTGTTCCTATTCAGGATTTTTGGAGAGTTTTTTCTGAGAAAGAATCGCAGGTTTTGCCTCCCCATAGAGACTATGATTGTTCTATTGAATTTGTCCCTGGAGCGACTATTCCTAAAAGTCGTTTATTTAACCTTACTATTCCTGAGAGGAAGGCTTTGGAGGAATACATACAGACAAGTTTGGCCGCCGGTCACATTAGGCCCTCTAAGTCTCCTGTGGCGGTTGGATTTTTTTTTGTAAAAAAAAAGGACGGCGGTTTACGTCCTTGTCTGGATTTTCGTGAGATTAACAAAATTACGGTACGCAATCCTTACCCACTGCCATTGATTCCTGATCTGTTTAACCAGTTATTGGGGGCCAAGTGGTTCTCTAAAATTGACCTTAAGGGGGCATACAATCTGTTGCGCATGAAGGAGGGTGATGAATGGAAGACTGCTTTTAACACTCCTGTGGGTCATTTTGAGAATCTGGTTATGCCTTTTGGTCTTACTAATGCCCCTGCATTTTTTCAGAATCTGATTAATGACATCCTTAGACCTTTGATCGGTAAAAATGTGGTTGTGTATTTGGATGACATTTTGATTTATTCGCCAGATCTGGAGTCTCATTGGCAGAGCGTGCGTGAGGTATTACAGTTATTAATGGACAATTCGCTTTTTGCTAAGCTGGAGAAATGTGAGTTCGCTGTACAGAGAATTAGTTTTTTGGGCTACATTATCTCCAGCAAAGGTTTTGAGATGGATCCGGTTAAGGTTCAGGCTGTGCAGGAATGGCCTAGGCCTATTGGTTTGAAATCGATACAGAGGTTTTTGGGTTTCGCCAATTACTACAGAAAATTCATAAAAAAATTTTCTAGTATTGTCAAACCTCTGACTGATCTCACCAGGAAAGGTGCTGATGCGGTTCAGTGGTCTTCTGAGGCCATTGAAGCTTTTGTGTATCTCAAGGAGAGGTTCACCTCTGCTCCCATCCTTATGCAGCCTGATGTTACTAGGCCGTTTTTGGTTGAGGTTGATGCTTCCTCTGTGGGGGTTGGCGCAGTATTGTCTCAGGATAACGGGGATGGATTACATCCCTGTGCCTTTTTTTCAAAAAAATTTTCGGAGACTGAACTGAATTACGATATTGGTAATCGGGAATTATTGGCTATTAAACTCGCATTTGAACACTGGCGCCACTTCTTGGAAGGTGCGGAATTTCCCGTTCAGGTTCTTACGGATCATAAAAATCTGATATATCTTGATGCTGCCAAGCGCCTGAATGCCCGTCAGGCTAGGTGGGCACTGTTTTTCTCGCGGTTTAATTTCTCCGTTACTTACATCCCTGGTACTAAGAATGTTAAGGCGGATGCCTTGTCTCGCAGTTTTTCTCCCATAGTCGGTGCTGAGAAAGAGGAAAACATTTTACAAGAAGGTGTTGTGATAGCTGCTTTAGACTCCGTTTTGGAAGATGAGATTCTTAAAGCTCAGGAGAATGCCCCATCTAACACTCCTCATGGGAGGTTGTTTGTGCCTGGGACCTTTAGGAGAGATTTGTTTGTTGAGTGTCACGAATCTCGGTTGGCAGGTCATCCCGGAATCTCTGAGACCAAGAGACTGGTGGGTCGCAGTTTTTGGTGGCCTGGATGGCAGAAGGAAGTCATTAAGTGGGTGCGCCAATGTACTATATGTGCTAGATCTAAGTCCTCACATACTCCTGCTGCGGGGTTGCTTTGTCCTTTGGAGGTCCCCAGTGCTCCTTGGACACATTTGGCTATGGACTTTATAACTGACCTTCCCCCCTCTGAGGGTCTTACTGTCATCTGGGTGGTCGTGGACCGTTTTAGCAAGATGTGTCACTTGGTTCCCTTCGTCAAACTGCCCTGCGCTAAAACTCTCGCTAAGACCTTTGTCAAGGAAATTGTCAGACTTCATGGCGTTCCTACTGACATTGTTTCTGATAGGGGTCCTCAGTTCGTGGCTCGTTTTTGGCGTGCCTTTTGTGACAGGTTGGGAATTCATTTGTCGTTTTCGTCCGGATATCATCCTGAATCTAATGGCCAGACAGAAAGGAAAAACCAGGATGTTGAGCAGTTCTTGCGTTGTTTTGTGGCAGACAATCAAGAGGGGTGGTCTGAGTTTCTGCCACTTGCCGAATTTGCTCTGAACAATCATACATCTTCTTCTGCTGGTTGTTCGCCTTTTTTTTGTTGTTCTGGGAGACATCCGTCGTTTGGGTCGTTCTCCAAGTTGGGATCTGCCGTGCCTGAGGAGGAGAATTTTTCCGGTGATTTGGAAAGAGTTTGGACGGATGTGCGTGGTAATCTTCAGGAGGCCAACAGAAAATCTAAAGACTACTTTGATAGGAAACGACAGGAGGTTTTGTTCGCTGTTGGTGACATGGTTTGGTTGTCCTCTAGGAATCTGCGGTTGAGGATTCCTTCTAAGAAATTGGGTCCCAAGTTTGTAGGGCCCTTTAAGGTGCTTCAGGTTGTCAACCAATCTGCTGTTAGGTTGGAGGTTCCTACCTCCTGGAGAATTAATCCGGTCTTTCATGTCTCTCTGTTAAAAAAAGCTGTTGTGTCGGATGGTGACGCCTCTGCCTCTGTTCCTCCGGTGGTGGAGGACGGGGAATATGAAATTTCTCGCATCCTTGACTCTAGACGGTATAGAGGTAGTTTGCAGTATCTTGTGGCCTGGAAAGGTTTCGGACCCGAGGATAACTCTTGGGTGAGGTCAGATGATGTTTCCGCGTCCAGACTTATCAGAGCGTTTCACAGGAGATTTCCTGATAAGCCTGGTCCTAGGGGATCCGGAGGATCCTCTTAGAAGGGGGGGTACTGTTAGAACCTTGCTGTTAGGTTTTTTTTTCCTTTGCTGGTCACATGACCTTGTTGGCCTATTTAATCCTGCTCCGCCCTTCTGGCTTTGCTGGACTTCATTGTACATCTACTTTCTAGCTAGCCTGTGCTCTGTATCTAACTCTGTTAGTTTGCTTGGTCTACGGACCTCTATGTTCTATCTATTTTGTTTGTTCGTCTGTCTGCTACTATTTCTGTTAGGAGGTGTCCCATATTCCTTCCAGTCCTTAGTACTTGTAGGGATTCCCTCCCCACATCTATAGGTCTTCGTACAGACTAGATTAGGACTTTAGCAGGTCTGATCGCAGGATCAGGTTCCCTGTTACATCGTAGGGATTCAGCTGAGTCCTATAGTAGGGACAGATCTCCTCTCTTTCCTTAGCTTTGGTAGCAGAACATAACACTCCAGGCTTCTTAGGCCAAGGAATATACAGTCCCCTGCGGACTGGTTCTCTGCTGGGGGATGTGGAATCCTCTCAGCCTCAGACACCAAAGTCTGGTAAATTAAGTCCTCTTTCTGCCAAGACAGGCTCTCTTCGCCTCTTGTCTCTGGCTTGTGGCTCTCCTCCTGCCACACTTCCTCTTAGGTGCAGTGCAACTGTCTGTCCCTGTTCTGCTCTGGGACAAGTCTCAATGCTGAGACAGGCCATCCAGTTCTCTCTAACCCTGCCCCCAGCACCAGTTTTTATAGGGGCAGCCTGCTCCCCCTACTGGCCTGAGACAGGAGGCATTGCATGCTAATGTTCCCCTGACTAGAGAACCTCCCCCTTGCTCTCAGACACAGCTTTAATACATTTTGTGGCATCCAGGCCAGGGTGACACAGATGGAGCGAGACATGATGTCCCAGATGTGCTCAATCGGATTCAGGTCTGGGGAACAGGTGGGCCAGTCCATAGCTTCAATGCCTTCACCTTGCAGAAACTGCTGACACACTCCAGCCACATGAGGTCTGGCAATGTCCTGCATACTGCATAAGGGGCATAATGGGGGCATTACACTGTGTGGGGGCATAATACATACTACATAAGGGGCATAATGGGGGCATTAAACTTTTTGGGGCATCATACATACTGCATAAGGGGCATAATGGGGGCAATACACTGTGTGGGGGCATCATACATACTGCATAAGGGGCATAATGGGGGCATTACATTGTGTGGTAGCATCATACATCTTGTATAAGGGGCATAATGGGGGCATTACACTGTGTGGGAGCATCATACATACTGCATGAGGGGCATAATGGTGGCATACACTGTGTGGTGCATCATACATACTGTATAAGGGGCATAATGGGGGCATTACACTGTGTGGGGCATCATATATACTGTATAAGGGGCATAATGGGGCATTACACTGTGTGGGGGCATCATACATACTGCATAAGGGGCATAATGGGGGCATTACACTGTGTGGGGGCATCATACATACTGCATAAGGAGCATAATGGGGGCATTACACTGTGTGGGGGCATCATGTATACTGCATAAGGGGCATAATGGGGGCATTACACTGTGTGGGGGCATCATACATCCTGCATAAGGGGCATAATGGGGGCATTACACTGTGTGGGGGGCATCATACATCCTGCATAAGGGGCATAACACTGTGTGGGGGCATCATACATCCTGCATAAGGGGCATAATGGGGGCATTACACTGTGTGGGGGGCATCATACATACTGCATAAGGGGCATAATGGGGGCATTACACTGTGTGGGGGCATCATACATCCTGCATAAGGGGCATAATGGGGGCATTACACTGTGTGGGGGCATCATGCATCCTGCATAAGGGGCATAATGGGGGCATTACACTGTGTGGGGGCATCATACATACTGCATAAGGGGTATAATGGGGGCATTACACTGTGGGGGGCATCATGCACCCTACATAAGGGGCATAATGGGGGCATTACACTGTGTGGGGGCATCATACATACTGCATAAGGGGTATAATGGGGGCATTACACTGTGGGGGGCATCATGCATCCTACATAAGGGGCATAATGGGGGCATTACACTGTGTGGGGGCATCATACATTCTGTATAAGGGGCATAATGGGGGCATTACACTGTGGGGCCAGTAAAGGGGCCCTTTACTATGAGAACAATACGTTTCCTCCCTTCCTGTCTCCATAGTTGTGTCGTATGTATCTATTACAGGAAACAGAACAAAAACCTTATGATTCTTATAAAGGGGCAACACAAGACCCCAAAAGAGTCTCTGTGCTCAAGGGGTTAATGCCCCCTGCGCCCAGTAATGGGGGATCCCCACATACCTCCACCTGCAGAGCCGCCACCACATATATGGCTGCTCTGTGCGCACAGGAGCTGTGATGAGGTCACAGGAGGGGAAGAGTCAGGGGTCACATGATCAGGGGCCTCAGTGGATGTGTGACACCCCAGGGGTCTGGTTGCCACAGTGATAGAGATATTATGTCTGAGAGCAGGTGGGAGGTCCTTTGGTCAGGGATCCTGTGCATGCCACACCTCCTGCCCAGTCTTGGGAGGGGAAGGACTTCCCCTATATAAACCTGGGGCTGAGGCAGGGTAGGGAGTTCTGAGAGGAGAAGACAGGGAGCAGAGCTGCTCTATGGGCTCTGCTCCACAGGCAGGCCCTGTCCAGGGGCCTGAGCCTGGAGTCAAGGAGAGTAGAGACAAGAAACAGTCATATGAAGAAACAGCAGAAGCTCAGTGGGAGCAATACTAATACGAGTCAGGGGCTGGCAGCTGCAGAGCTCGCCCTGACTGAGAAGCTTTCTTACCGGACCCGGCGTCCGAGGCTGTGGGGACTAACTCTTACCCAGCAGCAGAAGCCGACCGGCAGGGGATTTCAGGTCCTCAGGCCCAGAAACCCAAAGGCACGGTCACACGCGTGGGACCAGCACCGCCATCGTGGAGCGGAAGCCATTAGAAGGCCCCGAGTCACCGGCCATACGGGTGAGCACCACACGGTACACTCAGGGACGTGGGCTACTTATATCCGCTTCTAGCAAGGTAGCCAGAAGAGTACAGTCAGTTTGGGAGGCCTACAACTCCGCCTGGCCAGGGGAGATCCCATCTGCTCAAGGACTGACTAGGCCCCGTTCGCTAGCAAGTACTCCGGGAGGGTCTATCGTTGTTACCAGTAAAGACCCTGAATTACACCGCACCGTCTCTGAGTGGTTCCTGCATCTACCGCTGTTACATCGCCGCTCAGTTTGACTCCCTGGGCACGGACCGGGTCACCGCCACGAGACTACAACCCTCAAGAGATCCGGCTCCGGGTAAGCTCCCGCGTGCGCAACACAGCGCGACACAGGCCCAGGGGCGCGTCAACTTTGGCGTAGTCGGCAGGATTTCGTGCCCGCAACCACCGGGTACTGCGTGCCTGAAAAAGAGACTTTTCAAACTTACCTGTGGTGAAGATTCCCGCCATCCGGCGCCATCTTCAGCCTTCTTCCCGCCATCGGTGAAGTTTCCCGCCATCCGGCGCCATCTTCTGCCTTCTTCCCGCCATCCGTGGAGTTTTCCCGCCATTGGACGCCATCTTGAGGACGCCGCGCGGGAAGAAGAGGGGCGTGGACTCCGAAAGCGCGCGAGAACTGAAGCCCCGCCTCACGTCCGGACGTTGCGTAAGGTCCTGGAAGGAGCCCAGCAGACGCCGACGTCGCAGGAGCGCGACGGAAGGTCCTCAACCCTGACGATCCACTGCGGAGCCGCGGCCTACGGAACAGGATCATCGCAAGGTAGGCCACGGTCCACTAGGGGGGAGGAAGATGTCGGATACGGAGGAGAGCTTCACTGCCTCAACCCCCGCCAGCGCTACCGCTGCGGCAGTTATGCCCTTCACCATGCCCTATATCCCGGGAGCAGCTTGGCTACCCCAGTACTCAGGGGAGTCACATACCCTGCATGACTTTAGAGAAAAGCTGGATAGCCTCTTCCAGGTGTACCCCCTCACAGAAGAGCAAAAAGTGAGCATCCTGGTGGCCCAACTAACCGGGGCAGCCAAAAGGGAAGTAAAATCCTGGCCACCTGGGAGGAAGACTGTCGCAGGGATACTAACCCGGCTGAAGGACACCTTTGATACCCGCACCTCAGCCGAGATTAAGCTTAGATTCTACGGGTGCAAGCAGCGAGCGCATGAGAGTATAAGGGACTATGCACTAAACCTACAAGAGGCCCTGAGGGCCATTAAGCAGACCGACCCTGATGGAGTGGGAAACGAGGACAGGCTGTTGACCGAACAGTTTATAGAGGGACTGTATTGTAATACCCACCGAACCCAGTTGCGGGCAATGGCCTTACAGGATCCCCATCTGGGCTTTGCACAGTTCAAGGACAGAGCCATCCGGGTGCTCCGAGAACCGGCACCGGGTGGCGTTGTGACCCACAAGCGCCCTGCTATCACTTACCACCAGGAGGCGGCGCCCTTGTCGGCAGGGCCTGTGGGAGCTGATGCGCAGGCTTTGGACAATGACCCGGCTCCAGACCTACACCATCAGGTCCAAGAGCTAGCTAAGAGCGTTGCTGCGCTAACCCGAACTGTGCAGTCTTTACAGGCTTCCACCCCAGGGAAGATCCAGCTGGCATCCGGACCGGAGGACATCCCGTGGCGTCGACCAAGGAGGACCCCACCGGCCAGAGGAAGACCCAGTGACCGATACAGCGAGGACGGACGACCCATGTGCCGCCGCTGCAATCAACCTGGACATATGGCAAGGTACTGTTCTTTAAACGGGCACAACCTGGGGTAGAGGGCCAACCCCCAGGAAAAAGATCACCAGGACTGGCGCGACAGATATGTGGGAGGACGTCCAGTCTTGCCTGTGGTACTGGATGGCATTCCCATGAGTGCCCTACTGGACACCGGGTCACAGGTCACCACCATCCCGTACGTGCTCTTTAAGCAGTACTGGAATGACTCGGATATTACCCGCTACCCTGACGACGACTTGAGTATCATCGCCAGCAATGGCCAGCCCGTGCCACAGATCGGATTTAAAGAGGTGACCATCAAAATCGGTAGAGTCGAACTGGCAGCACAGGGACTGATCATTGTAGATATTGACAAACATGAGAGTCACCCAAAAATAACTCTAGGAACTAATGTAATTGAAAATTGTCTTGCAGAGGTGATTTTCCTTTTACAGCAGGTTGCCAAGAACGCCAGCTCCGGCGAGCAGCGGGTGCTCCAGAAAGAGATCCGGGCACTGATGCGACGGCAACAGGTGGAACTCTCCGGCGGTGAGATTGGTAGCGTAAGAATGTGTGACCCTTTTCCTATTGTCATGCCCCCAAAAAGTGAAATGATGATTTGGTGCCGGGCAGCTATTGGTCTGAGAGGTAGAGATTACCAGGCAATGGTAGAACCAGTTTACTCAGACAGTAGGCCCACCATTTTGACAGCACGGGGGGTGGTCAATGTACGCCATGGGAGGGTGCCCGTTCGCATAATCAATATCGGGGTGAGGGAAGTGTACCTGCCCCGGTATGCCACGCTAGCCAAATTATATACCATTAACCAAAATGCTATACAATCTGTGGAACCCTTGCCTCCATCTCACCTGGAGGAAGGTAACGGCTCTAAGAAAACAAAGGAGGACTGGTGTCAGCAACTACATTTGGGTACTGACTCCACTCCCTCACATCAGAAACAGGGAGTCTATCGGGTGGTTCAAGAGTACGAGAGAGTGTTTAGTAAACACCCGTTAGACTTCGGGAGAGTCAAGGGGGTAGAACACCGCATCCCCACGGGAGATCATCCTCCCATAAAAGAGAGGTATCGACCCGTACCCCCTGCACATTACCAACACGCCAAGGGGATGCTTAGAGACATGAAGGAGGCTGGGGTAATCCGGGATAGCTGTAGCCCCTGGGCAGCCCCACTGGTTTTAGTCAAAAAGAAAGACAACACCATGAGGATGTGTGTAGATTACCGGAAAATCAATCGTATCACACACAAGGATGCGTACCCCTTACCAAGGATAGAGGAGTCATTGGCTGCTTTAAGATCTGCTAACTTCTTCTCTACCTTGGATCTCACTAGCGGGTACTGGCAGGTTCCTGTAGCAGAGGCGGACCGGGAGAAGACCGCATTCACCACCCCGATGGGACTTAGCGAGTTCACCTGCATGCCGTTCGGACTCTGCAACGCACCGGGAACCTTCCAACGACTAATGGAGTGTTGTCTGGGCCACAGAAACTTCGAGACGGTCCTGTTGTACCTGGACGATGTCATCGTATATTCCAAGACGTATGAGGACCACCTGAAACACCTGGCGGAAGTGTTCGAAGCTCTGGCAAGTTACGGCCTAAAGGTGAAACCCTCCAAGTGTCACCTCCTGAAACCAAAGGTGCAGTACCTGGGACACGTGGTGAGCGCTGACGGAGTGGCTCCCGACCCTGATAAGATCACCGCAATTAAGGAATGGCCAAGCCCCTCCAGCGTAAAAGAAGTGCGGCAGTTCCTCGGGTTGGTAGGCTACTACCAAAGGTTTATTCCCGGTTTCACCAAAAAGGCAGCACCTATGCAGGACCTCCTGATAGGCCAGTCCCGGAAGGCCAAGAACCAGAAGCCGCCCTTCAAATGGGAGGAGCTGGAAGAAGAGTCCTTCCGCCAGCTGAAGATGGCCCTCACGGGGGATGAAATCCTGGCGTACCCGGATTATAGCCAGCCCTTTATCCTCTACACCGACGCCAGTAACATCGGGCTAGGAGCCGTACTGTCCCAGATCCAGCAGGGGAAGGAATGAGTAATCGCCTACGCCAGCCGAAAACTGCGACCCACCGAAAGGAACCCCGAGAATTACAGCTCATTTAAGCTAGAGTTCCTGGCCGTAGTATGGGCAGTCACCGAGCGCTTTAAGCATTACCTCGCTTCTTCCCGGTTCACCGTGTACACGGATAACAACCCGTTGACACACCTGGACACGGCAAGACTCGGTGCCCTGGAGCAGAGGTGGATGGCCCGTCTGTCCAACTACGAGTTCACAATCAAATACCGGGCCGGACGCTCCAATACCAACGCGGACGCCCTGTCCAGGATGCCCAACCTGCCGGACGAAGGAGAAGATCCGGAGGGACTGGAAGAAGTTGAACTCCCTGCGTTCCACCGTCATGGGACTATCCAGTACTCCCACCGGGTAAGGAGTAAGCAGGCTGCTACGTTGAACCCCTTACCTCACTACAACTGGGCGGAAACGCAAGACAGCGACCCTGCCGTCCGACTGGTGAAGGAGATGCTGACTCGCCCGGAGGCTTGCCTTGAACCAGACGCTCCGGAGGAAGCCAAACAACTATGGGCAGAGAGGAGTCGACTGTTCCTTTACAAGGGGAAGTTGTGCCGCAGAATGGTTAACTCCCGGACGCATGAACTACTCTGGCAAGTAGTGGTGCCACGAAGAGACGCAGCCATGGTGATGGAGGCATACCACGACGGAGCTGGACACTTCGGGTGGAAGAAGCTGGAGTTCCTGCTGCGCGAGCGATTCCACTGGGTAGGCATGAGGGGAACCATTGAGAAGTGGTGCAGAGACTGTGGCCCGTGCAACCTAAGAAGGAAGGATCGTGCCAGCCAGAAGACTCCCCTGCAGTCCATCGTCACCCGGCAGCCGTTGGAACTGGTAGCCTTGGATCATGTAAAACTGACCCCAAGCAGAAGTGGCTACGTCTACGCACTAACCATCGTGGATCACTACTCCCGGTTCTTGGTTGTCGTCCCCGTCAAGGACTTAACAGCTCGAACAGCAGCGAGAGCCTTCCAGCAGCATTTCTGCCGTCCACACAGGTACCCGGACCAAGTGTTGACAGACCAGGGACCTGCCTTTGAAGCGGAGGTCTTCCAAGAATTCTGCACTCTGTATGGCTGCCGGAAGATAAGGACGACACCCTATCATCCGCAAACTAATGGACTTTGTGAGAAAATGAACCAGGTGGTAATGGATCTTCTGAAAACGTTGCCCCTGGAAGAACGCAGTCTGTGGCCTGAGAAGCTGCCCGATCTGGTGGACCTATACAACCACATCCCGGTAGGTTCCACCAACTGTACCCCGGCTTACCTAATGAGGGCAAGACCTGGTAAGTTACCTGTTGACCTGGAAATGGGAGTCCTGACACCCGAGGACACTTCACCAGAAGCAGACTGGGACACAGAGAGGCAGCAGCAGTACCGGAGAGTACAGGAGAGCGTGGAGCGAAGTCTCTGTCAGGCTAGGGAAAGACAAGAGAAAACTTACAACCAGTATGCTCCCACTGTTCCCCTGGTACCCGGAGAGCAGGTCTTGAAGAGGAAGAGACGGCTCCACAAGTTGGACGACCAGTGGGAGAAGGACCCGTACACCGTACTGCCCTCAAGCCGCGAGAACCCGAAGGTTTGTACCATCAGTAAAGACGGAGGGGAAACTACAGCCATTGTATCCCGGGACCACCTGAAGAAGTGTCCCGAACAACTGAGGAACCCTGAAGAGGAACAAGAAGACCATCGACCCGTAGAGGAAAGGGAAGATATGGTTAGTACTGTGCTCGGGGACTTCCCTCGGTCTTGGACTCAAGTCAATGGTGCAGTTGTGGTACCCGTACTCACCTTCCTCCAACCAGCATCCCAAGCACCTACGGAGCAACAGGTAGAGCTGGAAGAACAGCCGGTCCAGGAGGCAGAAGACCCCACACCCGCAGACCAGGAGGATCAACACTCTGCTTGCAGTGAGCCTGCCATATCCCTAGTGAGCCAAAGAGCCGGTAGACAGCTGCCCAGTTTACCCTTGACAGCTCCTACACCCTGTAGTTCAGGGCTAGACAGTCAGCTCCGTAGGTCCACTAGGGCCACTAGAGGCCAGTTACCCGCACGTTGGAGGATTTGAAGTGTATAAATTGTTTTATTTATGTTTACCTGTGTATTGTTGCTTGTGTATAATTTTGTGTTTCTAGTTATTTGTAGGAGTCCTTGGTGGATTTACCGGGAATCCTTTGTACATAGTTGGAGCGTAACCCAGGACGGACTAAAGACTGTTAAGGACTTGGGGCAGGACAAACCCCTACCTGGTTACGTCTCCCTGTTTTGGTGAAATGGACACCTTGCTTTTCTTCAAAGACTGCACCTGGTTACGGACATGCCGTAACCATCTTTATGTGTTTTTCTTATTGTATTATTATTGTTGTTATATCTTGTTATGTTTTTCTAAAATATGTTTAGTCCCGGAGTACTAAATTTCACTAGGGGGGAATGTGACACCCCAGGGGTCTGGTTGCCACAGTGATAGAGATATTATGTCTGAGAGCAGGTGGGAGGTCCTTTGGTCAGGGATCCTGTGCATGCCACACCTCCTGCCCAGTCTTGGGAGGGGAAGGACTTCCCCTATATAAACCTGGGGCTGAGGCAGGGTAGGGAGTTCTGAGAGGAGAAGACAGGGAGCAGAGCTGCTCTATGGGCTCTGCTCCACAGGCAGGCCCTGTCCAGGGGCCTGAGCCTGGAGTCAAGGAGAGTAGAGACAAGAAACAGTCATATGAAGAAACAGCAGAAGCTCAGTGGGAGCAATACTAATACGAGTCAGGGGCTGGCAGCTGCAGAGCTCGCCCTGACTGAGAAGCTTTCTTACCGGACCCGGCGTCCGAGGCTGTGGGGACTAACTCTTACCCAGCAGCAGAAGCCGACCGGCAGGGGATTTCAGGTCCTCAGGCCCAGAAACCCGAAGGCACGGTCACACGTGTGGGACCAGCACCGCCATCGTGGAGCGGAAGCCATTAGAAGGCCCCGAGTCACCGGCCATACGGGTGAGCACCACACGGTACACTCAGGGACGTGGGCTACTTATATCCGCTTCTAGCAAGGTAGCCAGAAGAGTACAGTCAGATTGGGAGGCTTACAACTCTGCCTGGCCAGGGGAGATCCCATCTGCTCAAGGACTGACCAGGCCCCGTTCGCTAGCAAGTACTCCGGGAGGGTCTATCGTTGTTACCAGTAAAGACCCTGAATTACACCGCACCGTCTCTGAGTGGTTCCTGCTACCCCCATTTTCCACGTCGGCTGCCCTGAGGCCATACCCCTCCCGTTGGGGGTTATACTATCACGCTGCACAATTCTACACCGGCCTCAGCGGTCTGCCCTGCAGCGGCAGCTCCATAGCTGCAAATCAACGGGTGGCGTAGTCGACACTCAAATAACATCTATCAAGACTGCCACACACTGAGTTGACTCCCTGGGCACGGACCGGGTCCCCGCCACTCGGAGACTACAACCCTCATCTGATCCGGTTCCGGGTAAGCCCCGTGCGCGAGACGCTGCGCGACACAGCAGGCCCAGGGGCGCGTCAGATGCAGGACTCTGCTGTACTGGTTGTCATGGTGCTGGATGAGCTGAAGTTTATGTGTGGGGTCAGGAGTAGTGTTGAGCGATACCTTCCGATATCGGGAAATATCGTATCAGATTGGATAGGACCGATACCCAAAAGTATCGGATATCGCCGATTCCGATACCGGAAACCAATGCAAGTCAATGGGACACTAATATCGGAAAGCCATCCCAGCGTGAGAGAATTCTCCTGATTGTTTAAAAGCCGGCGGGCGGTAAAAAGCCGCCGGCTTTTAAACAATCACACAGCCCCATACTGCTTCCCCGCAGCCTCCCACCCCGATCCTGCGCTCCCCCCGCCACCTCCCATCCCGATCGTAAGTTAGGACCGGGCGGGGAGCGCAGCACCAAGGAGCAGGGAGCGAAGGACCCGGGCGGGGAAGCCGGCAGTGAAAAGACTACACCGCCGGCTTTCCCGTTCTGTGCTGCGCTCTCCCGCCGGTTATTTCAAATGAACAGCTGAGGTATCAGGTGATGCTGATCAGCTGTTCATTTGAAGTAGCCGCGGTGCCCTCAGAGGGTTCATGTGAGTTCATGCTTCACTGCATGAACTCACATGAACTTTCCCACGGCCGCACAGGTCAGCCTCACCTCCCAGACCATCAGACCCATCATGATTGGTGTGTGCGCAGGTGTCTGTGCGATGTGTGCGGGTGTGTGCGCGATGTCTGCGGGTGTCTGCGTGCAGGCAGACATAGGCTAATGTGACACTACTACTCCCATCGGCCTATGTCTGTCCCCCGTCCACTTGTGCCAGCAGGATCAGCTCGATGGGAGCAGTAGCTATTTTAGCTGCCCCATATGTTATTTTTGCCCCTATACATCTTTTATGTTTTTAGGCCCCCCATATATTTTTTTTGTTTTTGGTCCCCAATAAATTTTAAATACATTTTTCATTGGTGGCCAGTGGTTACCTAAAATAAATTAGTTCATACATTACCTGTCCCCGCCGATCGCCACCTAAAATAAAGTAAAAAATAAAAAACTACACCTATACTCACCTAGACACCTAATTCCCCGAAGCCATCGATCTCCTGTAATAAAATATAAAATAATAAACCACAACCTTATCCTTACCCCTCCGTAGTAGTCCACGAGTGTCCCACGAAGATCTCCAGTTTAGAGCAGCCACATAAAATGTGACCGCTCTAAACCACTGCCGCCGCTAGAATGACGGGGCCGTAAAGCAGCCCCATCATTGCATAAACCGGTGTCTAGGTGAGTATAGGTGTAGTTTTTTATTTTTTACTTTATTTTAGGTGGCGATCAGGTAATGTATGAACTAATTTATTTTAGGTAACCACTGGCCACCAATGAAAAATGTATTTAAAATTTATTGGGGACCAAAAACAAAAAAAATATATGGGGGGCCTAAAAACATAAAAGATGTATAGGGGCAAAAATAACATATGGGGCAGTTTAAATAGCAGGATCAGGCTGATGGGAACTACTGCTCCCATCGAGCTGATCCTGCTGGCACGAGTGGACGGGGGACAGACAAAGGCCGATGTGAGTAGTAGTGTCACATCGGCCTATGTCTGCCTGCACGCAGACACCCGCAGACATCGCGCACACACCCGCACACATCGCACAGACACCCGCGCACACTCCAATCATGATGGGTCTGATGGTCTGGGAGGTGAGGCTGACCTGTGCGGCCGTGGGAAAGTTCATGTGAGTTCATGCAGTGAAGCATGAACTCACATGAACCCTCTGAGGGCACCGCAGCTACTTCAAATGAACAGCTGATCAGCATCACCTGATACCTCAGCTGTTCATTTGAAATAACCGGCGGGAGAGCGCAGCACAAAACGGGAAAGCCGGCGGTGAAGTCTTTTCCCTGCCGGCTTCCCCGCCTGGGTCCTTCGCTCCCTGCTCCTTGGTGCTGCGCTCCCCGCCCGGTCCTAACTTACGATCGGGATGTGAGGTGGCGGGGGGAGCGCAGGATCGGGGTGGGAGGCTGCGGGGAAGCAGTATGGGGCTGTGTGATTGTTTAAAAGCCGGCGGCTTTTTACCGCCCGCCGGCTTTTAAACAATCAGGAGAATTCTCTCACGCTGGGATGGCATTCCGATATTAGCGTCCCATTGACTTGCATTGGTTTCCGGTATCGGAATCGGCGATATCCGATACTTTTTGGGTATCGGTCCGATCCAATCCGATCCGATATTTCCCGATATCGGAAGGTATCGCTCAACATTAAGTAATACATAAGAATAATATGTACTATGTCTGACCACTACAAACACTCATCTGAACTGGTCCAAGTGCTGTCAGGTTTTTTCACGGGCAGCACTTAGACAATACGGTCGTGTGAATATAGGCTTATGATGCATCTGGTAATAAACATGTTAAGGATGGGCCGCTACTCATGGGCCACTGCTGTGTGCTTGCCCCCCAGGCTAAAATGCGCCAGCCAGCCCCTGCTGCACCGGGTGCCAGAAAACCTAGATACACCTTTGGAATAGGTATCCTGCAAAGTAAGGATGGGGTTTGGTGTTTTTAAATGATTTTATTGACTGTGCATTTATATTTTGTATCAATAATATGATATGGTTATATATATCTTCTGGATATCAGGAGGGCTTATCCCTGTGCCTTGACTCTCTCCTTCTCCTTCGATGTCCTGTATAGGCCAAAAAAAACTACGCGTTTCGAGGACTCACAGTTCCTCTTCGTCAGCTTCTCGCTGGTAGTCAAACTGGTAACCTAATAAAGTCCAAACGCCCCCCACAAAGATAATACAACCAAAGAAATGGAGGAAGATCCAATACTAACAAGACGGTGCAAAAGGACATATGGAGGTGCAATAGAACTAAGATAGAATTCCAATAAGAATAGACTGTGTGTGAAAAAAATAATAATAAAAAAGACTTTGTTCAAACTTTCACAATTAGTTAAAAATGAATAAAAATTATATACTTATATTTCTGATGGCTATAAAAAACAGTCTGTTAATCAGTGTATATTACCAGGATAGTATAAATTCGGCACTTAGTACCATCCAGAGATAAAAAGGAAAAAATGAAGGGGAAAAATAAAAACATTATATTGTATCTCCAATAGGGGTATCAATGTATAGAAACAAATACATATATAAAATAGGTGGATTCAAAGGAATATATCCAAAAGACATATTATATTGATAAAATATAAGGAGGTTCATAAAAGTGCAATGTAAATGTTCAATTGGTACTGGGATAAAAAATACATACAGTATATACCGCTGCGAGTTGAAGGCATACAGCTGACTCTCGTGATTAAGGCCCTTCAGAGCCAAGCTATTTAATGTGAAGATCCATTTGGATTCCATCCGCGACATTAATCTCAGGTAATCACCTCCCCTCCATTTTCTGGGGACTAATCGGATCCCACAAAACTTAGTGTCCTTATAAGATTGGTTGTGGAACTTCCGGTAGTGCCGGGACAGTGGATGCCCTTCAAAACCTTCATTCATGTTGATAAAGTGTTCCTTCAGCCTTTTGATAACTTGCGCTTTGTACAGACATCTCCTCCTGCCAAGGCATAAAAAGGGCGTGGCTTGGGGTGTGGATAGGGGCGTGGCCAGACTACGCGTGCCGCATGGTTTCGCCCTCTTTCTAGTCCTCATAGGTTGGCGGTATGCTTGTACTGAGCAGATCTGGGATATCAGTGATTAGGTCCCATATTGTGCACTGTAAGGTCTGGAAAAGCTCCTTCTATCCGTCTCTGTAGCACCAGAGGAAGAACAGAGGGGAAAAGACAGGATTTTCTACATGTCGCGTTATGTAGATGTTCTGCAGATTTATCACAACCGTCCACAAGAAGAAACTGCCATCACAGAGCCGCCTTTAGCTGTTGGAAAAGTTTAAACTTAGTTTTGAATAGTTGCTATAGCCAACAAGGACTTTCTATTTATGCTGGGTCACATGATGCTGGTGCTGGGTGATGTCATGTGACGGAATGTTGTGGGTGATGATGTCACAGAGGGCGTTGTGATGTCACCCTTGGGGTATATAAGGGGGCTCCATCCACCTGGAGCTCATATCTCATTGGCCATATCTTGGTGCTGAGATACCCCCTGGAGACAATGAGGATCGCCATATTGTTTCTGTGCTGTACCCTGTTCTACCCTGTGAATTACCATAGGCTGCCGGTGAGTACCTGTCTATTATTACATATGGAGGACGTTTAGAATCAGCTGCGGCAGGGGAAGGGGATGGGGAGGGGGGTCCTGTAAGAATTTACCTGCGGGAATAAGAGGTTATGGCAGGGAAAGGAGCTTAGGAAGTGACAGTCAGAGGGGATATAAGTGTGGGGTGACCCCTCTGACTCCCACATTCCTGCCTTGTCCTTGTAGTGATTAATGACTTTGGTGTTGTCCCTTATATATCACTTTGCAGTCACCAGTGATCGCTCCGCACTGTGATCCTAAACTACAGTCTCATTTACCTTTTTGCAAACGCCCAGAAGGGGAGGAGTGACATCACACCCATGTGAGCAGATCCCGCCCACTTTTACTGCAGTCGTAATGCGAGCTAGCTGTATTCTGTTTTCATGGAAATATCAGCAGCTGCTCCCCCTAGTGTTTACAAGATGAAAACATCAAAAGAGTTAAAATATTTTTTTCAGATTTTATACCATTAAAACCTTTTTAAATATATATGTGTATTTATATATAAATATAAATACTTTACAATTTTACAATTGTAAAAAAATTGCTGACACTTTCCCTTTAAAAGATCTAAAGACGTTCTGCTTTATGTGCCATTGTGACCAATCACAGCACAGATTATATTTTTTAAACTTTTCTTGAAAAACTGAAGCTGCTCCGTGATTGGAAATCATGTGGAAGGGTTCTCTTTTAGACATTTAGTTAGGTCCAAAGTATCAGTGACATGATGGATAGAACTGTGCAATGATGTCACAGAGGGCTTTGTGATGTCACCCCTGGGTATATTAGAAGCCTCGGCCCATCTGCAGCTTGTATCTCATTGACCATACCTTGGTGCTGAGAGACCTCTGGAGATGATGAGTATCATCCTATCATTTCTGTGCTTTACGTTGCTCTACCCCCCACATTACAGTACACTGAGGGCGAGTATGTTCTCATCAATATGGAGGTCACAAGGATCAGCTAATGAGAATATCGCCTCTTCAAGGACTTCTCATACTGGACACGTGACCGTCCGTCATATGAAAGTCCAACTGTAAATAATATTCCATGGACCCTGGAGGTGAATCCCAAACTTCTTCCTGATCTTCTCAATGGGATATTTCTGAAAGTTGCTTGATAATGTATCCATCACTGTATAATAACAAGGGCTCTCTGTTTGACTGGATTGGGTATAAATATACAGGACTTTATTATGTTTTTTTTCTTTATTATAGGATGACCCACTACCCGTGGATCTCAGAAGAAGCACCTATCAAGCTTCCATCAATCTTCCTCTTTGGCTCTTCCGTGACGCAGTTTTTGTTGCGGTGATGACACTACTGACAATACTAGAGTATTTGGCCTTAAGTCTTGTCCTGAGCAAGTGGGCAATGTCTGAACCTGGTGAAACAATCAGAAAACTCCTGAGAACAAAACCATTCTGAAGGAACAAAGTGCTTGTAAGGAGCCGATTTGCATCCCTCAGATTCAGAAGCAAGACTCCAGGAGAACACCTGTCCTGCCCAATGGCAAATGTTCTACTCCATCCATGGCTCCTGCACCGCAGGATGCGAAAAAGGTTCCTAGTTGCAACTATAAAGTGGCGTTCAGTGATATTGTCTGGGTCAGAATGATCCCTCACAACAATATAGGAAGAAGAGCTCGAAGTTCAACGGAGCTTAAAGAGAGGTTACTGATTTTTCAGAGAAGCCAACAACCCAGAATTCCAGAGCCAAGAGCACCAGAACCTAGAACACCAGAACCTACCATGTCAGAACCTAGTATGTCAGAACCTAGAATGCCAGAGCCTGAAATGCCTACAACACCTCAACCCAAAATCAAGAGGAGAAGATGTTTCCTTAGATGTCTTAGAGGCGAGGAAGATTGAGAAGGCAACTGCTTGAACTTTCCCATTGCTCGTGTTTTCATCACAGGTTAGTCCTATACATGCTGTCTGATGGGCACCATCTTACTACATACAATGCAGCATTGCACCTGAAATCGCATGGATATTTTGTCACACACTTGCACTTTAGCACCTTATCATATGGCGCATATATCTATGAACGCTTTGCTAAGTATCACTGTCTAGTATGTGCTTCTGATGAACCTATTTTAGGAAAACGTGTCGAGGTTTGGCATACTATGTACTTGAGTTTGGCGTACTATGTGCTTGTTGGTAAATTCTATTGCCATCTATAATCTACTAGATATTATAATGTCTCTGGTGGGATGCCCCATGCCGAATTGTTGATAACTGACTATGAGCATTGTCCTCTATTTCTTATCTACTATGGTTACAGGTTGATGTGAAAAGAGCTGTGCCATTGGTAGCGATTTTTCTACTGATTTGTCAGTTATATTTATGTTAGTTTAGCAAATTTCTGCTTGTAGGGTCTAATGTTTTACCATAGTGTATGTTCTGTGAGCTAAATTGTCATACTTATGCACTAGATAGATTATAAATTGTGATGCTTATGTACAAGATAGATTATTAGTTTAATCGGTGATTTTTTAAATATTTTTTAGCATCAGGAGACTCAAGAATCGCATCTTACAGAAGACAAGAAGCCTAAATGCCGAAGGGTGATGACCTGTTGATGGCCCACAGCTGGAGGGTCATTACCTCTTGATGGCACAAAACTGGACAGAAGATAAAAACATTTGATGGCACACAGCCGGAGGGTGATGACCTATTGATGGCCATAGCCAGAGGGTCATTACCTGTTGATGGCACACAGCCGGAGGGTGATGATCTATTGATGGCCATAGCCAGAGGGTCATTACCTGTTGATGGCACACAGCCGGAGGGTGATGACCTATTGATGACCATAGCCAGAGGGTCATTACCTGTTGATGGCACACAGCTGGAGGATGATGACCTATTGATGGCCATAGCCAGAGGGTCATTACCTGTTGATGGCACACAGCCGGACAGAGGATAATTACCTGTTGATGGCACACAGACGGATGGTCATTACCTGTTCATGGCGCACTGCCGGATGGTCATTACCTATTGATGGCACACAGCCGGAGGGTGATGACCAATTGATGGCCATAGCCAGAGGGTCATTACCTGTTGATGGTGCACTGCCGGATGGTCATTACCTGTTGATGGCACACAGCCGGAGGGTGATGACCTATTGATGGCCATAGCCAGAGGGTCATTACCTGTTGATGGCGCACTGCCGGATGGTCATTACCTGTTGATGGCACACAGCTGGAGGGTGATGACCAGTTGATGTCGGACTGCCGGATGGTCATTACCTGTTGATGGCACACAGCCGGACAGAGGATCATTACCTGTTGATGGCACAAAGCCGGTCAGAGGATAAGATCTTTTGATTGCATACACCGGGTCCCTCCCTGATAACAGGGAACCCTGGGGAATACTCGTCATCTTGATCCCCCACTGACTAAATACTTGCTCCACCTCAGCCTACACCATCATGGAGGACACTTCCACCTGTGTCCACTGTAAGGTTCGACTTTCTTTTATCATTTCAGCAGATTAATAAACATCATAAAGCTGTAAAACTATCGAGTAATTTATTATAAATTATTATAAAGAAATATAAAGTATAATAGATAGCTATAGAGGGCACAGAAGACGACTAACTATAGTAAGCATGGTATCGCCTGATATATACTGTATATTCTAGATGGCGCTATTACACTAAATACATCACAACCTCCAGGGTGATATTACCGTACAATGTGAGATCACTAATAATGGCCACAGATTATGAGAAAATGACCAGCTCCATAGTCCTGGAGTTATTATAAATGTCTCTAGTGTGAGGCAGGGACTGGACGAGTGTTGGAGGGAGGTATATTCCCCCAGGACGTCCTTTATGTATCCATGCTGTAGAATCTGCCGTATACTTCTGTTCTAGCAGTCAGACATTTCACTCTGCAAATCACAGGCTCAACATTGTGTAAAACTACCACCGTATATAAGAGCACTCAGAATAAAAACTAGCGGCATGCCGTGCACTGCCCACGTCATGTGTACGGGATACAGGACCTGCAGGACCTGGTACGGCCATTATAGTTGATAGATTAATGATACCTGTGCAGATGAAGGGAAAAAAATATGTGCAACAGCAGGAGGAGAAAGTCTCAAAATGTAATTTGAAGAGTATAATAGAGAAATGGGAAACTTCTGGAGATGCAGATAAGTGGTACCAGGGCGAAACGTAAGTGCAGTCAGACAAGGGAAAAGTGCAAATGATCCAGCGTAAAGGTTTATTTAGTAGAAAAAATATTAAAACTTAGCTTTTATTAGCCATATAAAACACTGCTCCACAAAGAATACAGCAAATGTGCAACTATCATAGCTTACAGACCTACACGTTTCAACAAATCATGTCTTAATTATGGCCCTACTACTAGAATGACAAAAAGGCATATATATATATATATATATATATATATATATATATATATCCACGTGCCTGTATGACCTCCCTACAACGCCTGGGCATGCTCCTGATGAGGTTGCGGATGGTCTCCTGTGGGATCTCCTCCCAGACCTGAACTAAAGCATCCGCCAACTCCTGGACAGTCTGTGGTGCAACGTGACGTTGGCGGATGGAGCGAGACATGATGTCCCAGATGTGCTCAATCGGATTCAGGTCTGGGGAACGGGCGGGCCAGTCCATAGCTTCAATGCCTCCATCTTGCAGGAACTGCTGACACACTCCAGCCACATGAGGTCTGCCATTGTCCAGCATTATGAGGAACCCAGGGCCAACCGCACCAGCATATGGTCTCACAAGGGGTCTGAGGATCTCATCTCGGTACCTAATGGAAGTCAGGCTACCTCTGGCGAGCACATGGAGGGCTGTGCGGCTCTCCAAAGAAATGCCACCCCACACCATTACTCACCCACTGCCAAACCGGTCATGCTGAAGGATGTCACTCTCCACGGCGTCTCCAGACTCTGTCACGTCTGTCACATGTGCTCAGTGTGAACCTGCTTTCATCTACGAAGAGCACAGGGCGCGAGTGGCAACTTTGCCAATCCTGGTGTTCTGTGGCAAATGCCAAGCGTCCTGCATGGTGTTGGGCTGTGAGCACAACCCCTATCTGTGGACGTCGGGCCCTCATACCACCCTCATGGAGTTAGTATCTAACCGTTTGTGCAGACACATGCACATTTGTGGCCTGCTGGAGGTCATTTTGCAGGGCTCTGGCAGTGCTCCTCCTGTTCCTCCTTTCACAAAGGCGGAGGTAGCGGTCCTGCTGCTGGGTTGTTGCCCTCCTACGGCCCCCTCCACATCTCCTGGTGTACTGGCCTGTCTCCTGGTAGCGCCTCCAGCCTCTGGACACAGCCAACCTTCTTGCCACAGCTCGCATTGATGTGCCATCCTGGATGAGCTGCACTATCTGAGCAACTTCTGTGGGTTGTAGAGTCTGTCTCATGCTACCACGAGTGTGAAAGCACAACCAACATTCAAAAGTGACCAAAACATCAGCCAGAAAGCATTGGTACTGAGA
Organism: Phyllobates terribilis; assembly: GCF_046119375.1. NCBI lineage: Eukaryota > Metazoa > Chordata > Amphibia > Anura > Dendrobatidae > Phyllobates > Phyllobates terribilis. Next base: position 4,739,252 of record NW_027362891.1, read on the forward strand.
TGTGGTCTGTGGTCCCCACCTGCAGAACCACTCCTTTATTGAGGGTGTCTTGATAATTGCCAATAATTTCCATCTATCCTCTATTCCATTTGCACATCAGCATGTGAAATTGATTGTCAATCAGTGTTGCTTCCTAAGTGGACAGTTTGATTTCACAGAAGTTTGATTTACTTGGAGTTATATTCTGTTGTTTTAAGTGTTCCCTTTATTTTTGGAGCAGTTTATATAGATACATGCAGTGAGTACGGAAAGTATTCAGACTCCTTTAAATTTTTCACTCTTTGTTTCATTGCAGCCATTTGATAAATTCTAAAAAGTTCATTTTTTTCTCATTAAAGTACACTCAGCACCCCATCTTGACTGAAAAAAACAGCAATATAGAATTTTTTTGCAAATTTATTAAAAAAGAAAAACTGAAATATCACATGGTCATAAGTATTCAGATCCTTTGCTCAGACACTCATATTTAAGTCACATGCTGTCCATTTCCTTGTGATCCTCCTTGAGATGGTTCTACTCCTTCAATGGAGTCCAAATGTGTTTAATTAAACTGATAGGACTTGATTTGGAAAGGCACACACCTGTCTATATAAGACCCCACAGCTCACACTACATGTCAGACCAAATGAGAATCATGAGCTCAAACGAACTGCCCAAGGAGCTCAGAGACCGAATTGTGGCAAGGCACAGATCTAGCCAAGGTTATAAAAGAATTTCTGCATTACCCAAGGTTCATAAGAGCACAGTGGCCTCCATAATCCTTAAATGGAAGAAGTTTGGGACCACCAGAAGTCTTCCTAGACCTGGCCGTCCAGCCAAACTGAGCAATCGTGGGAGAAGAGCCTTGGTGAGAGAGGTAAAGAAGAACCCCAAGATCACTGTGGCTGAGCTCCAGAGATGCAGTAGGGAGATGGGAGAAAGTTCCACATAGTCAACTATCACTGCAGCCCTTCCCCAGTTGGGCCTTTATGGCAGAGTGGCCAGATGGAAGCCTCTCCTCATATGAAAGCCCGCATAGAGTTTGCTCAAAAACACATGAAGGACTCCCAGACTATGAGAAATAAGATTCTCTGGTCTGATGAGCCGAAGATAGAACTTTTTGGTGATAATTCTAAGAGGTATGTGTGGAGAAAACCAGGCACTGCTCATCACCTGCCTAATACAATCCCAACAGTGAAACATGGTGGTGGCAGTTGTTAGAACCCTCCTGTTAGTTTTTTCTATTTTGTGGTCATGTGACCTTCTGCCTATTTATTCCAGCTCCGCCCTTCAGGCTTTGCTGGACTTCAGTGTTACTTTGACTCTTAATCTAGCCAGGTGCTTTGTACCTACTGTATCTCTCTAGTTTGTTTGGTCCTTGGACCACTAAGTACTTTTGTCTGTTTGTCTTCTTCTGCTACTACTTCTGCCAGGAGGTGTCCAGTTTTGTCCCAGTCCTTAGTTCTTTTAGGGACCCCTCCCTTTAATCTATAGGTCTGTGTTCAGATTAGCCGCGGACATAGGCGGGTCTGTTTGCAAGGAACAGGTTGCCCGCTGCATCGTAAGGAATCAGCTTAGTCCTATTGTATGGACAGATTTCCTCTCTTTCCTTAGTTCTTGTAGCAGATCATAACAGCAGTATCATGCTATGGGTGTGTTTTTCAGCTGCAGGGACAGGACGACTGGTTGCAATTGAAGGAAACATGAATGTGGCCAAGTACAGAGATATCCTGGATGAAAACCTCTTCCAGAGTGCTCTGCACCTCAGACTTGGCCAAAGGTTCACCTTCCAACAAGACAATGACCCTAAGCACACAGCTAAAATAACAAAGGAGTGGCTTCAGAACAACTATGTGACCATTCTTGACTGGCCCAGCCAGAGCCCTGACCTAAACCCAATTGAGCATCTTTGGAGAGACCTGAAAATGGCTGTCCACCAACGTTTCCCATTCATCCTGACGGAACTGGAGAGGATCTGCAAGGAAGAATGGCAGAGGATCCCAAAATGCTGGTGTGAAAAACTTGTTGCATCATTTCCAAGAAGACTCATGGCTGTACTAGCCCAAAAGGGTGCTTCTACTCAATACTGAGCAAAGGGTCTGAATACTTATGCCCGTGTGATATTTCAGTTTTTCTTTTTTATTAAATTTTGCAAAAATTTCTTCATTTCTGTTTTCTTTCAGACAAGATGGGGTGCAGAGTGGACTTTAATGAGAAAAAAATGAACTTTTTAGAATTTACCAAATGGCTGCAATGAAACAAAGAGTGAAAAATGTAAAGGGGTCTGAATACTTTCCGTACCCAGTGTACATGCATGGAAATAAATGCAGAATTATATTTCTTAATACTGCAGTATCAGATCCTGTCTTGAATTTAACCCCTGTGGTATCCAATGTGAAAATCCACAGGGACTCCCCTGATGAATTACAATTGAGGAAATCATGAATTTTATATTCTCTATCATTACTTAAGGACATAAAACTATCTGTTTTAACCGCATGTAGACACGCTTTGCACCGATTGGCTCCACATCTGAAGAAACCTTTTGTGCTGAGCCAATTTGGTTGTACAGTATTAGTCTCACTCAGGGGTGGATTAAGAGTAGCAAGGGCCCCCTCCACACACCTGATTTATCACGTGACATGTCACATGATCCCCGTGATAGATCATGTGATAGTTCACGGGAAATTAATTTGGCATAATATTACTTGTGAGAGCAGCACAATATTGGGGCAGATACCCTGATTCCAGCGATGTGTCACTTTTTCAGCTGCTTGTTGTCATTTTGAGAAAATCACCGTTTTATCTGCTGCAGATCTAGCAGCTCTCTGAATGCTGCGCTCTGTATAGCCCCGCCCACACCACTGATTGGCAGCTTTCTGCCCATGCTCAGTGTACACAGAAATCTACTGATCAGTGATGGGGGTGGGGTCCTACAGAACTTACTAGTCATCTAGTGATAATTACCTTCTGACAAATCAATGATTTTATTAAAACAACACTAAGCAGCCCAGTAAGTGACACATTACTGGAATCAGTGCCTCTAACCCTACATTATGCTGCTCTCAGATTAGGTGGCAAAAACCTGATGACAGATTCCCTTTAAAGGAGCTGTAAACACAAAAAAAGTTTGTATTAAAAAATACAAGCCATTTGTTAAATTAACTTTTTTTCATTGTTAATTCACATTAGACTGTATCTTCAACACTTTTGTCAGCAGGTCTTATTACAGACTCTGAATAGGGCAGCTCTCTCCCTCTCCCTCAGCAG
>NW_027362891.1:4750000-4802500 GCF_046119375.1 Phyllobates terribilis
GACTGGTGAGGTGGGGTTTATGTCACGCAACTGGTGAGGTGGGGTTTCCTATACCCCAGTGTTTAGAAATCTCTTATTTTTACAGAAAATGCGAAGATCACGTTTGTTTTAATCGTTTTCTTATTGGCGATTGATTGCATATGAGTGTAACAAATTTTTGACACCCACAAATGGATGGAAGCTAGTGAGACACGTATCCTCATACCAGCATTTTTCAATGAATGGCAGCCGAACAAAAATTCCCTGGGGTGTGGCGACCCCCACCTCACCAGTTGAGGGTTAAAGGGATTTTCCTTTAACCCGTTGGTGCAGCTGTTTTTTTTTTGTAACTGTGCACTAGTCACCTTCCTTGGGTCCAGCACAGGGTCTCTGCCACTGCTCCCAGTGTCTGTTACTGTCCTTTGGCCTCACGTCGACAGCGCTGCAACCAATAACTGAGATCAGCAGCTTTGCCCGAGTTAACGGCACTACTTGCTCAGAGTCACTGAACTCACTGACTGGCTGCAGCGCTGTCAATGTGACAAATAGCTGACACTCTGCATTAGACCCAGAGAGGGTGAGTAAAGTATTGCTTTAAAAAAGAAAAGAAAATTGTATTAAAAAAACTGTAGTGTAATTCTTTAGCATCTTCTATAAGTGCAGCATAAATGACTCTAATGCTATGTCCGTAAAGGACAGAGGCCCAATCTAATCTATACACACCAGCACACACACAACACAAGGGAGTTTACAAAAATATTCTAATTGCACATTACGGAATAAACTACTTTACATACGTACTTTGTACTGATATAGTCACAATTAGGGTAATATTGCTTGACAACATATTTTAAAATATCTTAAAACAAAAATCAATTTCTGCATATAAATTACAGCCAAAATATGCAACACAAAATAAAAAAATAGATCATGATTTTATTATACTCGTCACAAAAATAAGCAATGATGGCATCAATAAATAAACCATAAATAATATATATAAAAAAAACACACAAAACCCTTTGCAATCAAGGAGAACTCCCAAAAGACCTGCGGCACCACCGTTGGGGTTTGCTCACACACAGCGCTTGTGCAGAATTTTTTTTTTTAATTCTTTGTACCATAAATAGCCACAAAATCTCATTCCCATGTTGCATATTTGTTTATTGACCCACGGTGCGTTCTCAATTCAGGAAGAAGCATGCACCTTTTCATGAACCGTGAGCGTCTGTCTGACTCCAGCACACCTCCTCATCAAGACCAATGTGAACAGCGCCGCTCTTGATGACTCTGGCCCCATCTCTTTTAGGATCATGTTGAGACTGGACAAAAGTAAGAGCTGCTCTATTTTTTGCCCTCATTCATTTCGAGGATTAGTGTCCCTTTAAGAGGCTTTCCCTTTCATTGTTTTTGGGAGTTCTACTTTTAAAAGGGTTGTCCTGGATTAGAAAATGAAAACTCTATTCCCCACCTTCCCCCGCAGACACGGCCCCATGTCTGTTACTGCGGCTCAGCCCCTACATCGCTGGGCTCCCACCCCAGGCACAGATCATGGGAAGAAGACGCTGCTTCTGACTATCACGGACCTCACTTATAAGCTGCATCTTCAGAAGATTTTGGAATCTGCAGTTGGGAGGGACGGTCATTTTATGATGATCTTCCTATTACATCTAGTAGCTTTGTTCTTGTATTGTAGCACTACAAGCGCTTATAAACTCGTCTATAAAACCAATATGATATTGGTCACAATGAGCAGACAAGTCAAGAAGTGAGAACGATTATTCTGGTAAGATTATCCATGCAATTTACAAAAAAAACTAATAGCAGCTTCAATGAGCATTCAAGATGGCAGCCGTCCGCTATGCAGCAGGCAGACACGTAAAGGATGGCGGGGGGATACTACACAACATTGACTCTTACCATATTAGTACTAGCCCAGTAATGTGACGCTGAGACCCCACATGTAACTACCGTGCAGCACGAATATAAAAGGATCAGTACGTTTTCTGAAAACCAGTGTCGGAAGTGTGACACCCCAGGGGTCTGGTTGTCACAGTGATAGAGATATTACGTCTGAGAGCAGGTGGGAGGTCCTTTGGTCAGGGATCCTGTGCATGCCACACCTCCTGCCCAGCCTTGGGAGGGGAAGAACTTCCCCTGTATAAACCCGGGGCTGAGGCAGGGTTAGTGAGTCCAGGAAGAGTAGAGACAAGAGCAGCATAGGAAGCAGCAGAGTCACAAGGAGTCAGGGGCTGGCAGCTAAAGAGCTCGCCCTGACTAAGAAGATTCTTTACCGGACCCGGAGTCCGAGGCTGTGGGGACTAACTTCTACCCAGCAGCAGAATCCGTCAGGCAGGGGATTTCAGGTCCCCTGGCCCAGAAGCCCGAAGGCCCGGTCACACGCGTGGGACCAGCACCGCCATCGTGGAGCGGAAGCCATTAGAAGGCCCCGAGTCACCGGCCATACGGGTGAGCACCACACGGTACACTCAGGGACGTGGGCTACTTACATCAGCTTCTAGCAAGGTAGCCAGAAGAGTACAGTCAGCTTGGGAGGCCTACAACTACGCCTGGCCAGGGGAGATCCCATCTGCTCAAGGACTGACCAGGCCCCGTTCGCTAGCAAGTACTCCGGGAGGGTCTATCGTTGTTACCAGTAAAGACCCTGAACGCTACCATACCGTCTCTGAGTGGTTCCTGCTACCCCCATCATCCACGTCGGCTGCCCTGAGGCCATACCCCTCCCGTTGGGGGTTATACTATCACGCTGCACCATCCTTCCACCGGCCTCAGCGGTCTGCCCTGCAGCAGCAGCCCCCTGGCTGCATTCAACGGGTGGCGTAGTCATCAACCATTTTCTACCGCTAACAGACTGCCGTCCAGTTTGACTCCCTGGGCACGGACCGGGTCACCGCCACGAGACTACAACCCTAAACAGATCCGGCTCCGGGTAAGCTCCCGCGTGCGCAACGCAGCGCGACACAGGCCCAGGGGCGCGTCAACTTTGGCGTAGTCGGCAGGATCACGTGCCCGCAACCACCGGGTACTGCGTGCCTGAAAAGCAAAGACTGTTCAAACTTACCAGTGGTGAAGATTCCCGCCATCGGTGAAGATTCCCGCCATCCGGCGCCATCTTCAGCCTTCTTCCCGCCATCGGTGAAGTTTCCCGCCATCCGGCGCCATCTTCAGCCTTCTTCCCGCCATCCGTGGAGTTTTCCCGCCATTGGACGCCATCTTGAGGACGCCGCGCGGGAAGAAGAGGGGCGTGGACTCCGAAAGCGCGCGAGAACTGAAGCCCCGCCTCACGTCCGGACGTTGCGTAAGGTCCTGGAAGGAGCCCAGCAGACGCCGACGTCACAGGAGCGCGACGGAAGGTCCTCAACCCTGACGATCCACTGCGGAGCCGCGGCCTACGGAACAGGATCATCGCAAGGTAGGCCACGGTCCACTAGGGGGGAGGAAGATGTCGGATACGGAGGAGAGCTCCACTGCCTCAACCCCCGCCAGCGCTACCGCTGTTGCAGTTATGCCCTTCACCATGCCCTATATCCCGGGAGCAGCTTGGCTACCCCAGTACTCAGGGGAGTCACATACCCTGCATGACTTTAGAGAAAAGCTGGATAGCCTCTTCCAGGTGTACCCCCTCACAGAAGAGCAAAAAGTGAGCATCCTGGTGGCCCAACTAACTGGGGCAGCCAAAAGGGAAGTAAAATCCTGGCCACCTGGGAGGAAGACTGTCGCAGGGATACTAACCCGGCTGAAGGACACTTTTGATACCCGCACCTCAGCCGAGATTAAACTTAGATTCTACGGGTGCAAGCAGCGAGCGCATGAGAGTATAAGGGACTATGCACTCAACCTACAAGAGGCCCTGAGGGCCATTAAGCAGACCGACCCTAATGGAGTGGGAAACGAGGACAGGCTGTTGACCGAACAATTTATAGAGGGTTTATATTGCAATGCCCACCGCACCCAGTTGCGGGCAATGGCCTTACAGGACCCTCATCTAGAATTTGCACAGTTCAAGGACAGAGCCATCCGGGTGCTCCGAGAACCGGCACCAGGTGGCGTTGTGACCCACAGACGCCCCACTACCACTTACTACCAGGAGGCGGCGCCCTTGTCAGCAGGGCCTGTGGGAGCTGATGCGCAGGCTTTGGACAATGACCCGGCTCCAGACCTACACCATCAGGTCCAAGAGCTAGCTAAAAGCGTTGCTGCGCTAACCCGAACCGTGCAGTCTTTACAGGTTTCCACTCCAGGGAAGATCCAGCTGGCATCCGGACCGGAGGACATCCCGTGGCGTCGACCAAGGAGGACCCCACCGGCCAGAGGAAGACCCAGTGACCGATACAGCGAGGACGGACGACCCATCTGCCGCCGCTGCAATCAACCCGGACATATGGAAAGGTACTGTTCTTTAAACGGGCACAACCTGGGGTAGAGGGCCAACCCCCAGGAAAAAGATCACCAGGCCCATCGAACTGGCGCGACAGATATGTGGGAGGACGTCCAGTCTTGCCTGTGGTACTGGATGGCATTCCCATGAGTGCCCTACTGGACACCGGGTCACAGGTCACCACCATCCCGTACGTGCTCTTCAAGCAGTACTGGAATGACTCGGATATTACCCGCTACCCTGACGACGACTTGAGTATCATCGCCAGCAATGGTCAGCCCGTGCCACAGATCGGATTTAAAGAGGTGACCATCAAAATTGGTAGAGTCGAACTGGCCGCACAGGGACTGATCATTGTAGATATTGACAAACATGAGAGTCACCCAAAAATAACTCTAGGAACTAATGTAATTGAAAATTGTCTTGCAGAGGTGATTTTCCTTTTACAGCAGGTTGCCAAGAATGCCAGCTCCGGCGAGCAGCGGGTGCTCCAGAAAGAGATCCGGGCACTGATGCAACGGCAACAAGTGGAACTCTCCGGCGGTGAGATTGGTAGCGTAAGAATGTGTGACCCTTTTCCTATTGCCATGCCCCCAAAAAGTGAAATGATGATTTGGTGCCGGGCAGCTATTGGTCTGAGAGGTAGAGATTACCAGGCAATGGTAGAACCAGTTTACTCAGACAGTAGGCCCACCATTTTGACAGCACGGGGGGTGGTCAATGTACGCCATGGGAGGGTGCCCGTTCGCATAATAAATATCGGGGAGAGGGAAGTGTACCTGCCCCGGTATGCCACGCTAGCCAAATTATATACCACTAATCAAAATTCTATACAATCTGTGGAACCCTTGCCTCCATCTCACCCGGAGGAAGGTAACGGCTCTAAGAAAGACATGGAGGACTGGTGTCAGCAACTACATCTGGGTACTGACTCCACTCCCTCACACCAGAAACAAGGAGTCTATCGGGTGGTTCAAGAGTATGAGAGAGTGTTTAGTAAACACCCGTTAGACTTCGGGCGAGTCAAGGGGGTAGAACACCGCATCCCCACGGGAGATCATCCTCCCATAAAAGAGAGGTATCGACCCGTACCCCCTGCACATTACCAACACGCCAAGGGGATGCTTAGAGACATGAAGGAGGCTGGGGTAATCCGGGATAGCTGTAGCCCCTGGGCAGCCCCACTAGTTTTAGTCAAAAAGAAAGACAACACCATGAGGATGTGTGTAGATTACCGGAAAATCAACCGTATCACACACAAGGATGCGTACCCCTTACCAAGGATAGAGGAGTCATTGGCTGCTTTAAGATCTGCTAACTTCTTCTCTACCTTGGATCTCACTAGCGGGTACTGGCAGGTTCCTGTAGCAGAGGCGGACCGGGAGAAGACCGCATTCACCACCCCGATGGGACTTAGCGAGTTCACCTGCATGCCGTTCGGACTCTGCAACGCCCCAGGAACCTTCCAACGATTAATGGAGTGCTGTCTGGGCCACAGAAACTTTGAGACGGTCCTGTTGTACCTGGACGATGTCATCGTATACTCCAAAACTTATGAGGACCACCTGAAACACCTGGCGGAGGTGTTCGAAGCTCTGGCGAGTTACGGCCTAAAGGTGAAACCCTCCAAGTGTCACCTCCTGAAACCAAAGGTGCAATACCTGGGACACGTGGTGAGCGCTGACGGAGTGGCTCCCGACCCCGATAAGATCACCGCAATCAAAGGATGGCCAAGCCCTTCCAGCGTAAAAGAAGTGCGGCAGTTCCTAGGGTTGGTAGGCTACTACCGAAGGTTTATTCCCGGTTTCACCAAAAAGGCGGCGCCTATGCAGGACCTCCTGATAGGCCAGTCCCGGAAGGCCAAGAACCAGAAGCCGCCCTTCAAATGGGAAGAGCTAGAGGAAGAGTCCTTCCGCCAGCTGAAGATGGCCCTCACGGGGGATGAAATCTTGGCGTATCCGGACTATAGCCAGCCCTTCATCCTCTACACCGACGCCAGTAACGTCGGGCTAGGAGCCGTACTGTCCCAGATTCAGCAGGGGAAAGAGCGAGTAATCGCCTATGCCAGCCGAAAACTGCGACCCACCGAAAGGAATCCCGAGAATTATAGCTCATTTAAGCTAGAGTTCCTGGCCGTGGTATGGGCAGTCACCGAGCGCTTTAAGCATTACCTCGCTTCTTCCCGGTTCACCGTATACACGGATAACAACCCGCTGACACACCTGGACACGGCAAGACTCGGTGCCCTGGAGCAGAGGTGGATGGCCCGTCTGTCCAACTACGAGTTCACAATTAAATACCGGGCAGGGCGCTCCAATACCAACGCGGACGCCCTGTCCAGGATGCCCAACCTGCCGGACGGAGGAGAAGATCCGGAGGGACTGGAAGAAGTTGAACTCCCTGCGTTCCACCGTCATGGGACTATCCAGTATTCCCACCGGGTAAGGAGTAAGCAGGCTGCTACGTTGAACCCCTTACCTCACTACAACTGGGCGGAAACGCAAGACAGCGACCCTGCCGTCCGACTGGTGAAGGAGATGCTGACTCGCCCGGAGGCTAGCCTGGAATCAGACGCTCCAGAGGAAGCCAAACAACTATGGGCAGAGAAGAGTCGACTGTTCCTTTACAAGGGGAAGTTGTGCCGCAGAATGGTTAACTCCAGGACGCATGAACTACTCTGGCAAGTAGTGGTGCCACGAAGAGACGCAGCCATGGTGATGGAGGCATACCACGACGGAGCTGGACACTTCGGGTGGAAAAAGCTGGAGTTCCTGCTGCGCGAGCGGTTCCACTGGGTAGGCATGAGGGGAACCATCGAGAAGTGGTGCAGAGACTGTGGCCCGTGCAATCTGAGAAGGAAGGACCGGGCCAGCCAGAAGACTCCCCTGCAGTCCATCGTCACCCGGCAACCGTTGGAACTGGTAGCCTTGGATCATGTAAAACTGACCCCCAGCAGAAGTGGCTACGTCTACGCGTTAACCATCGTGGATCATTACTCCCGGTTTCTGGTTGTCGTCCCCGTCAAGGACTTAACGGCTCGAACAGCAGCTAGAGCCTTCCAGCAGCACTTTTGCCGTCCACACGGGTACCCGGACCAAGTGCTGACGGACCAGGGACCTGCCTTTGAAGCGGAGGTCTTCCAGGAATTCTGCAATCTGTATGGCTGCCGGAAGATAAGGACGACACCCTACCATCCGCAAACTAATGGACTTTGTGAGAAAATGAACCAGGTGGTAATGGATCTTCTAAAAACGTTGCCCCTGGAAGAACGCAGTCTGTGGCCTGAGAAGTTGCCCGATCTGGTGGACCTATACAACCACATCCCGGTAGGTTCCACCAACTGTACCCCGGCTTACCTAATGAGGGCAAGACCTGGTAAGTTACCTGTTGACCTGGAAATGGGAGTCCTGACGCCCGAGGACACTTCACCAGAAACAGACTGGGACACAGAGAGGCAGCAGCAGTACCGGAAAGTACAGGAGAGCGTGGAGCGAAGTCTCTGTCAGGCTAGGGAAAGACAAGAGAAGACTTACAACCAGTATGCTCCCGCTGTTCCCCTGGTACCCGGAGAGCAGGTCTTGAAGAGGAAGAGACGGCTCCACAAGTTGGACGACCAGTGGGAGAAGGACCCGTACACCGTACTGCCCTCAAGCCACGAGAACCCGAAGGTCTGTACCATCAGTAAAGACGGAGGGGAAACCACAGCCATTGTATCCCGGGACCACCTGAAGAAGTGCCCCGAACAACTGAGGAACCCTGAGGAGGAACAGGAAGACCATCGACCCGTGGAAGAAAGGGAAGATATGGTTAGTACCGTGCTCGGGGACTTCCCTCGGTCTTGGACTCAAGTCAATGGTGCAGTTGTGGTACCCGTACTCACCTTCCTCCAACCATCATCCCAAGAACCTACGGAGCAACGGGTAGAGCTGGAAGAGCAGCCGGTCCAGGAGGCAGAAGACTCCACCCAAGCGGAACAGGAGAATCCACCCTCTGCTTATAGTGAGCCTGCCGTACCCCTAGTGAGACAAAGAGCCGGTAGACAGCTGCCCAGTTTACCCTTGACAGCTCCTACACCCTGTAGTTCAGGGCCAGACAGTCAGCTCCGTAGGTCCACTAGGGCCACTAGAGGCCAGTTACCCGCACGTTGGAGGATCTAAATGTTTAAGTTGTTTTACAATGTTTACCTGTTTATTGTTGCTTGTGTATAATTTTGTGTTTCTAGTTATTTTTAGGAAACCTTGGTGGATTTACCGGGAATCCTTTGTATATAGTTGGAGCGTAACCCAGGATGGACTAGAGACTGTTAAGGACTCGGGGTAGGACAGACCCCTACCTGGTTACGTCTCCCTGTGTTGGTGAAATGGACACCTTTGCTTTTCTTCAAAGACTGCACCCGGTTGCGGACATCCGTGACCATCTTATTGTGTTTCCTTATTGTATTTTATTGTTCTTTGATATACCTTGTTATATTTTTCTAAAAAGTGTTTAGTCCCGGAGTACTAAATTTCACTAGGGGGGAGTGTGACACCCCAGGGGTCTGGTTGTCACAGTGATAGAGATATTACGTCTGAGAGCAGGTGGGAGGTCCTTTGGTCAGGGATCCTGTGCATGCCACACCTCCTGCCCAGCCTTGGGAGGGGAAGAACTTCCCCTGTATAAACCCGGGGCTGAGGCAGGGTTAGTGAGTCCAGGAAGAGTAGAGACAAGAGCAGCATAGGAAGCAGCAGAGTCACAAGGAGTCAGGGGCTGGCAGCTAAAGAGCTCGCCCTGACTAAGAAGATTCTTTACCGGACCCGGAGTCCGAGGCTGTGGGGACTAACTTCTACCCAGCAGCAGAATCCGTCAGGCAGGGGATTTCAGGTCCCCTGGCCCAGAAGCCCGAAGGCCCGGTCACACGCGTGGGACCAGCACCGCCATCGTGGAGCGGAAGCCATTAGAAGGCCCCGAGTCACCGGCCATACGGGTGAGCACCACACGGTACACTCAGGGACGTGGGCTACTTACATCAGCTTCTAGCAAGGTAGCCAGAAGAGTACAGTCAGCTTGGGAGGCCTACAACTACGCCTGGCCAGGGGAGATCCCATCTGCTCAAGGACTGACCAGGCCCCGTTCGCTAGCAAGTACTCCGGGAGGGTCTATCGTTGTTACCAGTAAAGACCCTGAACGCTACCATACCGTCTCTGAGTGGTTCCTGCTACCCCCATCATCCACGTCGGCTGCCCTGAGGCCATACCCCTCCCGTTGGGGGTTATACTATCACGCTGCACCATCCTTCCACCGGCCTCAGCGGTCTGCCCTGCAGCAGCAGCCCCCTGGCTGCATTCAACGGGTGGCGTAGTCATCAACCATTTTCTACCGCTAACAGACTGCCGTCCAGTTTGACTCCCTGGGCACGGACCGGGTCACCGCCACGAGACTACAACCCTAAACAGATCCGGCTCCGGGTAAGCTCCCGCGTGCGCAACGCAGCGCGACACAGGCCCAGGGGCGCGTCAGAAGCACTTAGAGAGAACCCTATGGCTCTTAGCCCCCAGATAACATACAAGGATTCAAGTACGCGGGACCCCGCTAATCCGCTGATGGGCCGGATATCTGCAACGTACAGAGCTGGAATTCCTACAGAAATACAAAAGTGACCAGTAAATTCTGGACTATAAATTCTTATTATCTGCTTTATTTGTATCTTATTTTTCCACCCCAATGTATTCTCAAAAAAGTGATGGGAAATGCAATGTGTAGGGCCATCCTATAGGGACCACAGCTGATTTTTCAATTTCTTTGGGGTTACTGCTCTACCTCGCTTATATAAGTCAATAAGAAAGTCTCTCCCCACTATATTCTGGAGACCTACATAAAAGTGCCAAAGCTTTTTGTTTTTTTTTCTTTATTTCCTCCAATATTGTATTCATACAGGAATGCTTCCATTAAAGTTTGCAACATACTGTACTTTTTGGCATCTGTTTGAAGGATGGACCTATTTTGAAGTTCTGAAAAGTCTAATAGATCTGTACCGATACCGATTAATAATTAAAGGGGTTGTCCCGGACTTTAACATTGATGGCCTTTCTTTAAAGAAGTGGTCCACTACATTGTATAATGACCCCATCGATTTACACATGTTAACTAAATAAATGTTTTTGTAAATACCTCCTGCTTCCATATGTACCTGTGGGTGGCGCTATTGCTGACTGCTCAGTCTGCATCACGTGACCCCGGCTGCAGGTATTTGAAAGGTGTAATTTGATGGGGGCATTATACAATGTAGTGACCACCTCTTTAAGATAAGGCATCAATGTTTGATCAATTGGGGTGCTCATTAGCGGAGCTGCACTGCGGAGCTCTGTGGAGGGAATAGTGGCTGCGGCTGCGTACTACACATCTGCCCCCTAATGATTTGAATGGGTGGCCGATATGTAGTACTCCGTCAACAGAGCTCGGCACCTGAGCATTTCTGGCCACCGTTGACACAGGAACAGCTACAGCACGCACTATCAATCAGACATTGATGATCAAGTATAGGCCTTCAATAAAGTCTTGGACAGCCCCTTTAAAGTCTCCAAATGAGATTCTGAAGTTTTGTTTCATTGGCAGTCTATGTGGAAACAGTATAAAGTTACAGAAGATCGGACCGATGGTATACCATAGCACAAAACATTAGTCTTTAAGGGATTATTCAGCCATAGACATTGGGTCATGGTTTTAATCATGTGACGAAAATCACATTGTTTTACTGTAAATTGCTGTGGTCACAGGCCAAACAGTTTATGCTTGCGTCCTTTTTTTCGAACTTTTCTCGTCCAGGTGGCAAGAACCTTACATGTGATAGTCATGCCTAACATAACTAGGAGGTAGGGAATTAATACCCAATGTCAGATCCTGGATGACCACCATTAGTCTACCAGCAACTTACACAGAAGCAAAGCACATTCAGATCTTTCACACAGTGGACCTAAACCCGAAAACCATGTAAGTGTCCATATTTCCAGTACAGGGCACCTTTGTCAATGACAAACCTTAAATATACAAATATATTGGGACAGGATTCATGCTCCACGGACATGTGGTTTGAAATCATGAAAGGAAACAAAATGCATTATAAGGTTGGCTCTTAAAAAAAGATAACTGTTTCTGAATATTCCCGGAGGCTGCAGACACGCACTTAAGGCGTAGAGCCAATAAACGATGAACGAGCGCTCATAGGAATCATTTCAACATACGATTATTGGCCCATCTAACCAGGACCACAATCGGCAGACAAACTAGGAAAGCACCGTTTCATTGGGTGCGATACATTTTATGCATTCATTAAAATTCTTAACGGCAGCACATTACTCAGTGTAAACAGGAGACGTGCTGCTGATAACAGGATACCAGATTATTAGCGATCATTGTGTCCCCGTCATTGTTTCGTCAACCTGTGTATGCACTTTTCCAATTGTCAGTCGTTCAATTGCCTGGATCAGACCGACTATATAGGACATTAGTATCTGGTCTCCGCTGCACAAACTACCACTGATACATGTGAACAAAGTCGATATGTTTTTTTTTCCCCCAGTATATCCCTCCCAGCTTACATCACTCCCTATAAATAAATAGAAGCACTAATATAATAGCAAGTGGTTAATAAGACCTCTAAGCAGTCAGGAACACTGCTTCATCTGAATCGGGATCCTTCCCACTGTCCTCGCTGGGTAACGAGTCTCCACCACTCGGAGACCGGCAGCTCAAGTCCTCCACCCCAGATTCCTGGTCACTGTTAGCCGACAGGTCGGGGTCCGAGCTCTTCAAATGGTCCTGGGTTAGGATCAGGGCCGAGTCCTCCTCACCTTGGGATGAACTACGAGAGGGAAACAGCTTCAGGTTGGTGCTGTAATCTTGGGGCGTATTAGCCGGAGAGTGTTTGGTGATGCATATCTGGAAGTTGTGGATTTTTGGCTGGTCATTGAGATTCTTGTAGGTTTCATTTGACTCTCGAGTTTCCAGTTTTGTTAATCTCTAAAGGAAAAATTGTTAGACAAGAGCAAAAGTTACATTGGGTTAGGGCATGTTAATGTAACCTCTACATGCAAGTCGATCAGCAGTGGTTTAATGGTCTGTTTAGTAAGGCCGGCCGCACTTATGTTATCGTCAGCACATTTCTCGTTTACACAGGACAATGTGCTGCTAATGATAATTTTTAAACGTGCTCAAAAATTATCACACCAATGAATGCTTTGCCCCTCCATTGGATGTTTGATGGCCTGTTTAGGCAGCCAACAGTTGGGAATGAGGGAACGCTCCCTAACCCAATTATTGGCCTGCCTAAATGAACCTTTACTTGAAAACTTTATACCAATGAACAAACTTCTCTGGTGCCATAAGAAAGCCATAACGCCACAGTGCTCAGGCATTACTGACATTGAAAAGACACAAGGTAGAGACCCTGGTTACAGTGATGTGTCACTTAATGGTCTGATTGCTGTAGTTTTTATAAAATCACTATTTTATCAGCAAGCAGATTATCAGGTAGTCCTACATATTCATAAGCTCTGTACAACCCCGCCCCCATCACTGATTGGCAGCTTTCTGCAAATCTAGTATACACAAAGTGGCCAATCAGTGGTGTGGGCAGGGTTATACAGAGCTCAGCAGTCAGAGAACTGCCAATCAGTGATGTGGGCGGGGTCTGCTGCAGATAACACAGTAATTTTATCAAAATGACAGCAGGTAGCCCAGTAAGTGACAGATTGTTGGAATCAGGGCCTCTGCCCCTATATTGCGCTGCACTCAGATGGGTAGCAAAAACCTGGTAACAGATTCCCTTTAATGGTGCTCTCTTCCAGTTATTGTGTTGGAGAACACCAAAGACGTAGGGCATCGGCTAAAAATGATTGCCTCTTTTTTATCTTGTGCAGGGTTTTTATATATAATCATTTAAAATTGTTTCTCAGTCACCATTAAAAGCTGAATTGGTTTACACTGAAACCTAAGCGGAGGTATAAACATCAAAAACATATAGGCCAGGAAGCTGGATTTTCAGTATTTCTACCACACCTTCTCCATGAACTCCATTTCCTCCTCCAGCTGCTGCGTCTCTTCTTTTACTGCCTGTAGAAAATCAGTGACTGACTGGCGAGGGTGCATTCCTTTCTCAAATCGGTTATAGAGGCCCCTCCAAAACCTTCCATGGTGAAAAATAAGTTTGAAGAGTTAGTATATGCACAAGTACAGAAGATTATCATCGAGCAATTCTCATGATATATGTTCTTAAGACGTGCTAGCTCATGGTACACACATGAAGGGCTAGCTCACAATGCTGTATATTCTCCCATGCCAGAGAATTGGGCCGATTATACTAATGACACTCTGCTTTAACTCTGAGTGTGATCCAATTTTCTCGCATGGAAGAATTGCAGCACAGGTGTGGAGAAGATGGAGGACTTAATTTTTCCATCTTCTCCATTGTCTCTGTGCACGTACATCAGACTGCACTCGGATAACATAGTATATTATTGGTCCGAGTGCTATCCGATAAAACATCACATAGCACTAGCACTCGGCCGTGTTACGTGGCAATGTGAGCGAGTCCTAATGAGTCCCTCAGTGGCTGATCTATGGCTGGTGACTTCAGATTAGTGGAAATATGTGGTGGCAAGTTGGGCCTCATTACTCGGACAGCACACTGACACATCCTATCCTTACACTATTCACATGTCCGTTCTGTTATTTTGCTGACTGATGGTCTGTATATAAACAGAGACATCCCCTACATTGACCTTATTTGCGGACATCCAAGTTGCATCCTACTGCTATTCTTCATTTTCACTGACTGGGTACTTGAAGAAGCTTGGGAAACCTCTGTCACATTGTTTTTGCATATGGCAAAACCATTGATAAAAACGGACATGTGGACTAAATATGCCCGAAAATTGGATCTAACACACTTGCAAAATTGGTCTGTTTTGTACAGGCAAACAAAAAAAAAACAGCTTTTGCCTGGATTCACACGTGTGTTTTGCGGTCTGAGTATGCTTCAATGCAAAGACTGGCTTCAGGTCTCCTGACCCAAACTCGACTTTATATTATGCGTTTATATAGAAAGTTCCCGATCAGGGACATCCGCATGCCCTATTAAAGGGGTTGTACCAAGTATATAAGTAATCCCCTATCAACGGGATTTAGGAATTGATCGCTAGGGGTCAGTTCCACAGAGAATGAATGGAGTAGAGATGTACATGCTCCCCCTCTGCTCTGTTCAAAGCTTGCTCTACAGAACCTCCTGGGGATTGTTGGGGGTCCCAGCGGTTTGACCCCCAAAGATCAATACTTTATCGCAGTCTAAATATGTGCAAAATGAATCACCGTGTCACAAGCTGTCATAGATGTCAGTAAATCTGTCTAAAGTGAATTGATTTGTGCCAGGCAGAAGATAGAACTGACGAGTGAGCTCTGACGCAACCCCTAAATGTAGACCATGGTTACAAGTGGGAAGAGTGTTGGGCCTTGGATTTCACCACTGAAGGACACATTGGGCTCATGATACGTCACCCCGCTTCTTTCACCTGTAAAGTTAGGGTTGATGTTTCTATATATGAATGATAAGTATATGGTGTGTTAGAGTTCTGCTGCTTTATTCAGTGCAGAGGAGGAATCAGAATAACCTCTTACCTGAAGTGGCATGGAGTGGTGTGTGGTCTCAGAGTTCCTTGGGTCTGACTGTGATCTGCTCTGTACAGAGGGTTCATGTAATCCAACCGCTGCTTCCACAGGTAAGACCAGAGGGAGTAGGTCCTCTCCTGAATTCTGGAAGATGATGATTGCATCACTGATATATTGAGATTATGAGAGCTGCAAGTATACCCGTCACCACTGCAACCTGCACTAACACTAAGGGCTCATTCAGACGGACATTTTTTGTGTACGAGTCCTATTTGTGTTATTTCCAGATACGACTTGTACCTAGAAGAGTGAATGGGGCCATTCACATATCTGTGATTGTTTGAGAGACGGAAAATCGTGGCAAAATGTACGATAGTACGATAGTTATCTGAGTGTCAGGTCAAAATTAACAATGCACATCCATGGGTCAGTGAAAAAAAAAAAAATCGGCCAACAATTAATTGCCATCTGAGCGCTGTCCAGTTTTCCAGGTCTGTTTGATGGAAAAAGATGAAGAAACTGAAGCTCAGGCCAAACTCTAATGATAAAAACTGACACTGACCAAACTGGTGAAACTGTGCCTGATTCTCTTATATGAATGAGCCACAAGTTCTATAGCTTTCAGTGTTTCTTTGCATAGTAGCTGTGTAGCTTCATAGTCAAAATTGGAAAATCCGTTTCCAAAAAGTAGATGGAAAGATGCACTGAACTGCTTGGCCCCACCACGGTGCACCGAGCGCCTGTACTTGATTTGAACAGTCCTTCTGTACTGACAGTCCCTTTACAGCAGTGTTCCCCAACTCCAGTCCTCAGGACCCACCAACAGATCATGTTTTCAGGATTTCCTTAGTATTGCACAGCTGATGGAATTATTGCCTGTGCAGGTGATGCAATTATCAGCTGTGCAATACTAAGGAAATCCTGAAAACATGGCCTAATGGTGGGTCCTGAGGACTGGAGTTGAGAACCACTGCTGTAAAGGGTTAGGAGATAACTTTCTGAATGCAGGAGGTCTGACCGATGGGACTTTTAGCGATGCTGAGAATGGGGCTCTTCAGTGATCAGCAGAAGGCCTCATTCACATGTACAGGTTTAAACAGGTATGTGAAAAAATGGTATCAGTGTGTCCATTTTTACCATCATTGTGTTATCAGTGTTCTTCTCGTATGGATAAATATGTTATAAAGTTTCTCCTATGCTTTGTAATGTTAAAGAAGTTGTCCAGTACTTTATATTACTCCCCCCCCAATGTATCCCCCCGGGGCCCCTAAGACTTTGCTGATAATGCCTGTGAGCTTCGCTATCGGTGGCCGCTCACAGGCATCACGTGACCCCACGCTGATGTCACGACAAGTGAGGCGTGACTCAGCGCTGGGGTCCCTACGGTGGCTGCTGGGTTGTGGGCAGGGTTACACCTCCTCCCCATGCGTCACTCCCAGCATCTACCGCGCTTTCCCAATGAATGGGGAGAGGCAGAGCGTGCGGTGGATGCCGGGTGTGATGTGGGGGGGGGTAACCCCGCCCACAGTCTGGCATCCACCTGGAACGTGGAAGACAGAGACCCCCGGCTGCTGCCAGCGACATCGGCGGGGGTCACGTGATGCCTGTGAGCGGCCAGTGATAGCGCCACTCACAGGCATTATCTGCAACGGTAGGTAATTACAAAAATCCTTAGGGGTCTCGGGGAGACACATTGGGGGGGGGGGTAATATAAAGTACTGGACAACCCCTTTAATCTCGGACAGCACCATGATGCCATCCGTGGGCTGTCTATGTTCTTCATGGACCCATAGACTTGTATAGGTCTTTTTCATCTGTGATATTGGAAGAAAAAACAGACATGTCTCCGTGAGTTTTGCACAGACACATAGTCCATGAAAATCCACAGGCATGTGAATAGCATTAGCATTAACACGTACATGTGGATACGGATGTCTGAATGAGGCCTCAATGAGAGCTTGATATTTTAAGAATATCTCTTTAAAGCCATGATCCTCTAGTTACAAGGATGTATCTCATGTCCTTGGCTACTGACCTGCAGGTTAGGACATTTTGTGACTGGGAAAGAAGATCTACAAGATTTCAACATTACTCAGGACAGAGAATATCTTCAAGAAGTATCTTCTAGTGGACCATTGGTTACATCAGGAACTGTGCAATTCTTAAATCCATGTACCCATCTTATTTTATTATTGGCATTTTGATTTCACCATTCTTATGTTTCTCTGTACAGTGGCACTGCCAGCGATGCCAGCGACCCAGATGGGCAGGAAAAAACTGAAATGGTTTAGGTTCACATACCCATTCAGTCTCCGGATATGTGGGAGTCCCTAAGGTCTGACACCCCCACCAATCCTGAAGTGATGGCATATCTTACCAATATGCCATCACTTTATACATTTTTCTCCTGCACAGTTATTGAAAATTTTTTGCCAAGGTTCAACCTTCACAGTTTATAAGTGATTGCTGTTATCCAGACTGTGGGGCACCGTGTGATCAGATCAGCATCAGGGACACGTCAACCATCCATATTCTATTTCTGTTACAAGCCTATAGTGACCATACACAGAGCACATATTCTCTCACATCAGTTCCTTCCTCTCCTTCTCGCAGTTGCACAGAAAGTTTCCATACTGACAGGAGTATATATGGTGTTGTATGTGGACCAAGAATCTCTCATTAAATTCAAACGCACAGGGAAACTGCTCCATGAGCTGCCAGACACATTCCAGGAACTGGTCTATCACTGGGGACACCTCCTTGGGATCCCCATCTAAATTTCCATACCTTAAAAAAAAAAAAAAAAAAAAAATATGCTGAAGCAATGCAATTGGGGTATATGCATGCAACATCTTTTTCAGGTGGACTGCACTCCCAAAACCGCCTGAGACTGGGAATGGCACAGAAAAACTACAGTAAGTATATTATATTAGAATGTATGGTGTTTTTTTTTTGTCTCTTTTGCTGAGAGGAGGAGAGCTGATGGAAGATTTGGAAAGTGACACAGCTAAACTCAGCTGTGCTGACCCTAGCCCCACACTGACTGCTGGGCCCATATCTGAAATGTGTTGATTGATGGGATTTGAATACAGTTGATATTCTAATCATGCAGGAGGTTAGACCAGGAGATCCGGGCTTTCATTATAACCCACACACTGAGAAACCTGCTGTAAGATATGGTGTGGAGGTGTTCTTTTTCTAGCATCTTGCTGCCTGTTTATAATTGGACAACATCGTACAAGGAGAAGTACATGCCCCACAGTGAAAGCTCTCTGATAACACCCACTTGGATGTAACGAAAATTAACTCATTAGGTGACAAATACTTTGATTGTTAATATCCCTGCAACAGAGATGCAAAATAAAAAAAGAACTAACAATTATTTTTTTTTCTGCTCTGAAGCTACAACGTGTTTTCAGTTCAACATGAAAAATTTGGTGAAAGGCCCTCTGTAAATAAGTGACTCTGTTTGACTTTTCCAACATATGTGCAGTGACCAGGGTTACCTGTGATTAAATTTGTGTCCAAATGAAATCCAGTCTTTTTCAATTAACACCTAATAGTAATTGGGAAAAATAAAAGTTACACTATGCAAAAAATATCAACTCCGTAAATCTCCACCAGTACATAGAGTATATGAAATGAAACCTCTTACCATAAATACTCTGATGGTTCGGTAATAGGGGTCAAGTAACAGACTGGATACAGAGCAGACCTGAGCGGTGCGGTCCCATCCATCAGAACAATGAACGAGCACGCTGGCGCCCTCTTCTGACACGGCCTAAATGTGCAAATTAAATGTAAAATATTACACATTTATATAATTACAAATCTCGTTTATTCTCAGCACTAAAAGGATCATTTTTGTACAGTCCGTGCCTAGAATAGTACAAATCAGACAAGCAGCACTAGAATATGAAAAGATACAACACATCTTACCTTTACAATGAAGATACCAGCATCTAGGATTGTTTTCACGTGTTTTAACCAGCCAGAGGATTCAAGACCCCAAAGAAATTCACCCATAGAAGGAGATCGGAGCTCACAAACTGCAATCATGAACAGAACAATAAGCTCACTATAGCAACAGATTCTGTATGTGAAGTATTTCTGCTCCAAGACTTGAGATAGAGAATATATATATATATATATATATATATATATATATATACAGTCATGGCCAAAAGTATTGAGAATGACACCAAAATTATATTTTCACATGATCTGCTGGCCTCTGGTTTTTATTAGTGTTTGTCTGATGTTTATATCACATACAGAAATATAATTGCAATCATATTATGAGTACCAATAGGTTATATTGACAGTTAGAATGAGTTAATGCAGCAAGTCAATATTTGCAGTGTTGCCCCTTCTTCTTCAAGACCTCTGTAATTCTCCCTGGCATGCTCTCAATCAACTTTTGGACCAAATCCTGACTGATAGCAGTCCATTCTTGCATAATCAATGCTTGCATTTTGCCAGAATTTGTTGGTTTTTGTTTGTCCACCCGTCTCTTGATGATTGACCACAAGTTCTCAATGGGATTAAGATCTGGGGAGTTTCCAGGCCATGGACCGAAAATCTCTATGTTTTGTTCCATGAGCCATTTAGTTATCACCTTTGCTTTAGGGCAAGGTGCTCCATCATGCTGGAAAAGGCATTGTTGGGCGCCAAACCGCTCTTGGACGGTTGGGAGAAGTTGCTCTTGGAGGACATTCTGGTACCATTCTTTATTCATGGCTGTGTTTTAGGCAAGACTGTGAGTGAGCCGATTCCCTTGGCTGAGAAGCAACCCCACACATGAATGGTTTCAGGATGCTTTACAGTTGGCATGAGACAAGACTGGTGGTAGCGCTCACCTCTTCTCCGAATAAGCTGTTTTCCAGATGTCCCAAACAATCGAAAAAGGGATTTTTCTGCTACAATTCGGGTCGGTTTGGGCGTCCCACGAATCGGACGCCTGGGTGACACGGGTTGTGTCAGCGGGCTATTTCATAGAGTTTCACTCTCTACCCCCGGACAGGTTTCGTCAGTCTCGCATCCCGTCCGTGCCCAAGCTGGCTGCTGCTCTGCTGCGGGAGGTCAACTCTCTTCTGCAGCAGGGTGTAGTGGTTCCGTTTCCGCCGGAGGACCGGGGAAGGGGGTTTTTACTCTAACCTTTTTGTGGTCCCCAAAAAAGGAGGACAAGTTTCATCCCATTCTGGACCTCAAGGATTTGAATCTTCATGTCCGAATCCGGAAATTCCGTATGGAGTCTCTTCGCTCCGTCGTGGCGGCCTTGTCGCAGTACGATTTTTTGGTGTCGATCGACATCCGCGACGCCTATTTGCATGTCCCTGTTGGCAGGGCTCACCAGTGCTTCCTGAGTTTCGCCGTAGGGCAGGCCCATTACCAATTTGTGGCCCTACCTTTCGGGTTGGTCTCGGCGCCCAGGGTTTTTACAAAGGTTCTGGCGCCGCTCATGGCGCTCCTTCGAAAGCAAGGAGTTCCGATTCTCCCCTACCTGGACGACCTGTTAATTGTGGCGCCCACAGCGGAGGAGGCAGTGACAGCTCGCGATCTCTCCCTTCAGCACCTGGAAGACTTCGGGTGGCTGGTCAATTGGAAGAAGTCGTCATTGGAGCCGTCGCAGTCAATCCTGTTCTTGGGGATGCATTTCGACACCGTACGGGCAGTGGTGTCCCTCCCTCCGGACAAACAAGCGAACCTTCGTCACCACGTCCAGGCTATGAGGTCGGTGAGGGCGATGTCCCTTCGGAAGTGCATGCGCCTTCTGGGTCTGATGGTGGCAGCAATGGAAGCGGTGCCGTTTGCACAATTTCATTCCCGGGATCTCCAAGATCTTATTCTGACCCGTTGGGACCAATCGCCGACTTCGCTGGATCGCTGTGTCGTCATCTCCCGCAGGGTGCGAGAGTCTCTTGGATGGTGGTTACGTCTGGAGGCTCTATCCCTGGGGAAATCCCTTCTTCTCCCACGGTGGTCGGTGATTACCACCGATGCCAGCCTGACTGGCTGGGGGGGGGGTTTGGAACGACCTCTGGGTTCAGGGGGTCTGGTCGTCAGAGGAGTCGTCTCTGCCAATCAACATTCTGGAGTTGAGAGCAATATTTCTCTGCCTCCGACATTGGACGGTCCCTTTGAGCGGTCTGCCGGTCCGGATTCAGACGGACAATGCGACAGCTGTCGCGTATATCAACCATCAGGGCGGGACGAGGAGTTCCAGACTCATGATGGAGGTCTCTCGGATCCTGCTTTGGGCCGAGTTCAGGGTTCCAGTCATCTCCGCGTTTCACATCCCGGGTGTGCTGAATATCTCGGCGGACTTCCTCAGTCGCGAGCGGGTAGATCCCGGAGAATAGAGTCTTCATCCGGAGGTTTTTACTCTGCTGTGCTCCCGTTGGGGGACTCCCCAAGTGGACTTGATGGCATCCAGGCTGAACGCCAAGATTCCGACAATCATGTCCAGGTACAGGGACCCGGAGGCTGTGGCGGTAGATGCTCTAGTGGCCCCGTGGGACCAGTTCGAGCTGATCTATGTGTTTCCGCCGGTATCCTTACTTCCTCTGGTGATCAGGCGGATCAATCTCGAACGAGTATCGGCGATTTTGGTGGCGCCGGATTGGCCGCGGAGGGTGTGGTATTCAACGCTGGTGTCTCTTCTGGCAGCGCCTCCGTTTCCACTGCCTCTTCGCCCGGACCTGTTAACTCAAGGGCCCATTCGTCATCCGGACCTGAAGTCACTTCGTTTGACGGCGTGGCTCTTGAGACCGAAATCTTGACCCGTCGTGGGTTTTCGTCCGAGGTCATTGCCACCTTGCGGGCGGCCAGAGGTCCAGCTACGACTAGTATTTATCACAGAACTTGGGAGGCCTTCTATTCATGGTGTTCTGGATCGTCAAGGAACCCGAGGGTTTTTTCCATTCCCAACTTCTTGGCCTTTCTGCAATGTGGTCTGGTCAAGGGTCTAGCAGTTAGTACCTTGCGGGGTCAGGTCTCTGCACTATCCGGGCTTTTTCGGAAGGCTATTGCCTCACGCAGGGATGTGCGTTCATTTTTTCGCGGGGTTGCACATCAGTTTCCGCTTCGGAGGGCGGTTGTGGCTCCTTGGCGGCTCAATTTAGTTTTGGAAGCTCTTCAGCATGGGCCGTTTGAGCCTATGGATTCAGCTACGCTTTACTTGCTTTCTTGGAAGGTGGCCTTCCTGGTGGCGGTCACCTCTTTAAGAAGGGTTTCGGAGTTGGCGGCACTGTCTTGCTCGCCCCCTTTTTTGGAATTCCACCCGGATCGTGTGGCGCTTCGTACCCGTGGAGATTTTTTACCTAAAGTGGTGTCGCGTTTTCCACCTCAATCAGGACATCCTGTTGCCTTCCCTCTGTCCGAAACCAAAGAGTCTGAAGGAGCGGGCCTTGCACTCTTTTGATTTGGTGCGGGCATTGAAGTTCTATCTTTCAATCACGCAAGGGTTTCGAAAATCGGATTCTCTGTTTGTGATTCCTGCTGGTCGTCGCCGTGGTCAGCGGGCTTCCAAGGACACTATCGCTCGGTGGATATGTTCGGCTATCCTGGAGGTGTACCGGCTCAAGGGCGAGCCTTGTCCGGTTAAGGTTCAAGCTCATTCCACGAGAGCTGTTGGTTCGTCGTGGGCTTTTCGTCAGGGGGCTTCGGCAGCGCAGCTCTGCCGGGCGGCTACCTGGTGCTCTGTTCACACTTTTACTAAATTTTATAAAGTGAACGTGAGTGCTTCCGCCAATGCGGCCTTGGGACGCAGGGTCCTGCAGGCGGCAGTGGTTTAGGTTATCTCTTTATTTTTTGTTCGACGCTTGTTGCGCACTTGCCTAAGTTGTTGGGGTGTTGGCGATCCTGCCACTGTTTCCCACCCTTGAGTTTTGGACTGCTTTGGGACTTCCCACTAGTAATGGATCTGTGTCTCCCTTCCTTCCCTTCTGCTGCTGAAAGACGGATTTTGGTAAGACCTTACCTGTAAAATCCTTTTCAGCGAAGGAAGGAAGGGAGACACAGCACCCTCCCATGGCAGAAGTGTATTATGGTTTTTCTAGATGCGGCGCGACTCCCTCCTGATGGCGGTCATCTGGTCTGGGGTTGGCGCACTAGGGCTCTGTTCCAGCATTGCCAGCTCATCGCAGTTGTCAGGTCCAGTAAGTAGTGCCTGGGACTGTGTGTTTTCATGCTGTTATATACATAACCTGTTCTCTCACATTTATGAATTTTCAGAAGGGGTTGTGTTGTTCCCCTGGTGTTGTCTGCTCTTCCTTAGCTTGTGTACGGACTGGAGAACATGGGAGTAGGAGGAGCCTAAGCTGGAGGGGCCGGTTGTCACTTTTTCTAAATCTGAGGTGAACTATCCTGTGGGGCTCCGCCTACCCCCACTAGTAATGGATCTGTGTCTCCCTTCCTTCCTTCGCTGAAAAGGATTTTACAGGTAAGGTCTTACCAAAATCCGTCTTTTTCTCGTTTTACCCTATAGCCTATTTACACTCCACTTCTCAGCAGCTCTCGTTTATAATCTTTCAGTGTAAATGCATATTAAGTCTCAGCATTGGCTTACCCTGCCTGTTCTGTAGAGATTCTCAGCAGCCATCTTATTATCATCACAGACAGGATTAAAATAAAAGGTAACATCTTGTCATATAGATAATACAGGATCCACCATTCACAAAAGGCGATGGTCTCAGCTGACCTTCTTCCCCCTCTCTGCACAATGACCTCTGCACAGGTCAGAGAGCATGCCTATAACCCAGTGAACATCCACAGTCTAAAGTGGTCCATATATCCACTGTAAGGCTTATCAGCTCAGGTAATATTGCCGCCTGATCATTTAGAGAGAATACAATTAGAAAAATCTTGACAATCAGAAATTAAAAACCTATTGATAAAAAAGAATATAAATGTCTGGTTTTAATAATTACAGAAATTTCTAGCTGATATATTCCTTAACATGATCAACACTCGTATAAGACGTAGATAGTACTCGGACCTCACAAGTGACCGTGGTCAGATAGTATTTAATCTAAATCACAATTAGTCAGGAAGCAGGAAACCACTAGAATAAAATTCCGCAAGTACAACAAACGTGATTGTATATTATCATGTCGTCACTGAATTTTGGGTCTTCTATCCTTTGGATTACGAGCTCGGAGAGAATGAAGACACAGGACAGGATGTTTGTGTCTAAACATACTCTAAAAACTTTATTACAAAACACAGGGCTAATATACACCCTAAAGGCAGGAAACGGATTTGCCATATATGGTTCGATTATACAGTTTAGCTGAACAAGCGAAAAAAACTAGTTTCTGTATGCTTTAAAATATTTAATTAGACTTATCTAGTTAGCAAGGTCATTTCATCTTTCTGCAAGAACACATTATTGCTACAAGAAGAAACATCTGGCCAGGGAGAATCACGTTATCTTTTTAGCAAGGACACGCTATTGATACAAGAAGGAACATTTCAGCTTGCTGTTTTTTTACTTAAAATAACTGTCAGACTTATATAGCATAGATGGGGCCTTTAAACTTGAGGGACTCCATCTTCTGCTATAACATTCCATCCTTTTGTTCCTTCATTTATCAATACGAATTTCTATGTTTTCTTTTAGTACAACGCTGAATACACATTAAAAAAAGCTTAAAAACCAAATAAACCGCAAGACACATTAGCAAAACCTGTAAAATAGCTTGTACTATACCAGCCAACCACCCACCAATACCTTTAAACCAATTTGCGGGATTTAGAAAGGAAAATCTCTGTGTGGAATTATTGGCCAAAGTATCTGAACAGTTCACTCAAAAGTTTATCTCTTCCCATGAGACTGGGACAGCGAGAAAGGGTATGCTAGTGGACGTCACAGGGGCATGTGTACATATCCAACAATTAGCAATGGTCTGGTTTTGCTCCTTTAGTCCATCGATTAGAGCAAGATGGTGTCTAATGAATCTATTGTCGTCTCCATCCATGGTGCCTAACCTAGTCCATGCACCTGTGGTCGCAAGGATGCAGGTAAGTATAAACAATGTCATCAGTCTTTGTCCGCTGGTTCTCCTAGTATCTTTTTGCAATGGGATGCGTGGATCCAGGTCTCTTTTCCCTCTAACTTAACGGCTGTGCTTGTGGTCAGCAGAACTTGAAAGGGTCCATCAAACCGTGGATCTAGGCTTTTCCTCACGTGTCTTTTTATAACCACCCAGTCTCCAGGTTGCAGCGTATAGCTGCTAGAGTCTTGATCTGGATCTGGAAGAGAACTGAAGACATTATCATGTACTTGCTTAATCTTTTTGTGTAAAGTCCTCACATAGGAACTTAGCACATGGTTGTTCATTTCTAATGCTTGCGGATAGAAACACCCTAGGCTGGGTACGTTGCCAAACAATATCTCATATGGAGAGAGTCCAGTCTTTCTATTAGGCGTGTATCTTACTGAAAACAGAGCAAGTGGTAAACAGTCCGGCCATGGTTTTCCTGTCTCAGCCATGGCTTTCTGAATTTTTAATTTCAATGTCCCATTCAGTCTTTCCACTTTACCACTACTTTGTGGGTGATATGGGGTATGGAATGCTTGTTGAATTCCTAGAGCTGACATGACTTCATTCATTATTTCACCTGTGAAGTGTGTACCTCTGTCACTCTCAATTACCTCTGGTACCCCATACCTGCAGACCACCTCCGCAAGCAGTTTCTTTGCGGTTGCCGCAGCCGTGGCTTTGGCAATCGGGAAAGCCTCTGGCCATCCTGAGAACAAATCAATACAAACCAACACATATTCCCATGATCCTGACTTTGGCAGCTGAATATAATCAATTTGCAGTCTCTCGAATGGATAGAGGGGCCGGGGGGGTGTGTTTGGGTGGTGTTTTAACTACTCTACCCTGATTATGTGTAGCACATATCATGCACCCTTGTACCAGGTTTTCAATACAGGTGGAGAATCCTGGTGCCACCCAATGTTTCTGCATCACACTCATCACACCCGTTTTAGATTGGTGTGTCGGCCCATGTAGTATCTGGGCAGCTGCTGGGTACAGTGCCCTTGGAAGTCATCGTCGTGTCCCTTTCCCCCATACCCCATTTGCTTCATTCAGGCATGCACCTTCCTTTAACCACTTATCAACCTCCTCCTTTTGAGCCTGAGCCTGCATTTGGGATAAGATGTCCTCCGACACAAAGGGGTTTTTAGGGGCACTTAACTGACGTACTGTTGACCCTTGTTGCGGCTTACAGGCTGCTGTTTTTGCCGCTGCATCTGCCATCGCATTTCCTCTGCTTACCTGGTCGGTGCGTCTGGTATGTGCTCTTACCTTTATGACAGCTACTTGTTTAGGTAGTTGTAGCGCATCAATTAACTGCTGGACCGCATCAGCATTCTTAATGGGGTGTCCTGCTGCCGTCAGGAAACCTCTTGACTTCCATATTGGACCAAAATCATGCGATATACCGAATGCGTACCTAGAATCTGTGTAAATGTTAACAATACTACCTTCCGCTAGTTTACAGGCCTCGGTTAGGGCCCTAAGTTCAGCTTCTTGAGCCGACTGGTGTGGGAGCATTGGTTCTGCCTTGATTACTGCATTGAGGGAGACAACTGCATATCCAGTATGGAAGGTACCTGAATCGTCCTGATGACGGGATCCATCTACAAAAAATTCAAAATCTGCATTTTGTAATTCATGTTCAAATCCAGTAGGTAAACCTGCCGTTTCTTGTGCCATCATTTGTACACAGTCATGAGGAACTTCCTCTCTTGGATCTTCCTTAAAAAGCACAGTACCTGACTCCTCCTTTAGATCCGAGAGAGGTAACAAAGTTGCTGGATTCAGGGTAGTACACCTCTGTAAAGAAACATTGGGAGGCATTAACAGTGCACATTGTAACCTGAGATGACGTGCTGCTGAGAGGTGAGCGGGTTGCACTTGATTCAATATAGTGTAGACATCATGAGGTGTTAGAACGGTGAGCGGGTGGTCAAGAACAATGTCTGCGGATTTATGGAGTAATAGTCCAACAGCATGCAGAGCACGTACACAGGGTGGTGCACCTCTGGCTACCGCATCCAATCTGCCACGAAAGTAGGCAACAGGTCTCTGATTATCACCGTGTGTTTGAGTTAAAACTCCTGCTGCATGTCCAGCTTGTTCATGAAGGTACAGAGTAAATGGGAGCTCATAATTAGGGGTACCCAAAGCTGGAGCGGCCAAAATACGGTTCTTGAGAGAATAAAAACAGTCTATTGCCTCTGATGTTAGTACAAAAGGTGTTGGGGTAAGACAGTCATAGAGGGGCTGCATTAAAACAGAGATGGCATGAATCCACTGTCTGCAATAGGAAACAAGTCCAAGAAAAGTTCTGAGGGCTGCAACATTAATGGGGACGGTGAATGCCTGTACTGCTTGTTTGCGTGCATTTGTTAAATGACGAGCTCCTGGTGTAATGCAATGTCCCAAAAAGGTGACTGAAGATTTACAAAACTGAAGCTTATCTTTCGATGCCTTGCAGCCAGCGTGATAGAGAAACAACATAAGCGATATAGTTGCACTATGACATTGTTTCCTGGAGGGGGCACAAATGAGCAGGTCATCGACATATTGCAGAACAACGATATGTGGTTCAGACCATCCCTCCAGTATTTCCTGCAGGCTTGCAGTGTACATTGTGGGTGAATTCTGGGCACCCTGTGGCAACACTGTCCATGTATATTGACTACCCTGGAATGTGAAAGCAAACAGGTACTGGCAGTCAGGATGTAATGGTACACTGAAAAATGCATTTGCCAAATAAACCACTGAAAAGCAAAGAGAATTAGAAGGTATCTGTGACAGAAGAGTATGCGGGTTGGGCACAACTGGTGTTAGAAGTTCTGTGGCTTTGTTAACCAACCGGAGGTCATGGACCATTCTATATGCGGCTGGTTGTCCTGGCACGCTCTTTTTCTTTACTGGGAACAGGGGAGTGTTGCAAGGGGACTGGGTTTTGACTAGGACTCTTCTCTGTAGTAATTTTTGGACCTGCTGGGCTATGGCATTCTCCTGAGGCGAGCTAAGGGGATACTGCTTCTGTTGAGGCAAGATGGCTCCTGGTTTTAATTTCACCATTACTGGTTGAACTCTTAACCTACCAACATCTGTTTTGCCTGAGGCCCAAAAATCATGTGGTACAGCCTGCTCCAATATCGGGGGAAACTCATTTGTCTCTTCTATGCTGGCAATATCTAGTGACATAATTTTGCAAAGGGTACTTGGTTTTAAACCTGGGGTCATGGTGACAGTGCCATCGGGATGATACTCAATATGTGCTTGTAATTGGGACAACACATCATTTCCCAAAAGGTTACATTGGCCTCGGGGCGATACCATGAGCTGGCTATGTACAGTAGCTCCTTGAATTTGCAGGGGAATTCTTTTAGTGACAGGAAGCAGGACAGACGGGGAATTGAAGGGGGTGGCAATGACATGATGTGAAAAATCAGTGTCAGTATATGGCCAATCACCTTGCGTAATTACTGAATTGTCGGCCCCCGTATCTACTTGGAAATCGATTTCATGTCCCCCTGGTAGGTTCACCTGCACTATACAACTGGGAGTTGGGGGTAAGGAGATGAGGGGGTTCATGTGCAAGCTTCCCTCATCCTATGGGGGCGTTGTTTGGTCGGCTGGAGGACCCGTACTCTGAGCATTTGGATACGGGTTGGTCCTACAGTTCTTTCTAAAATGTCCTGGCTTTTTACATCCGTAACATAGTCTCTGTCCTTCTCCTTCAGTCTGTCCTCTGCCTCTGTTGTTTCTGGGGGTCGTCTCTACTATATGTATTCTGGCAGCTCTTTTTGCCTGCGCTATGTCATGCTGTGCCCCCTGAGCTATTCTAGCTAAATCTTCTGCCTTCACTGATCTCCAGTCCGGTCTACTTGCTTTTACCTTCTCTGCAATCTCTTTCTTTAGTCCATTCATGAAAGCACTTGCTAATACCCTCTCACTAGTCTTATTCCCGGGGTTGAACCCCATTTCTGACCAGGTTTTCTTTAGTGCATAGAAATAATCCTTAGGATCTTCCTCCTTTCCCTGCACTCTATCTTCTAGTGTAACTTGCTTTTCTGCTTGCCTGTCTTGACATGCTTTTACCAACGCTGCTGCGAATAGGACTCCAGCTGCTGCATCATTAGATTCTGCATCTACGGGTCCGGTCCTATTGGCATACTGTTTTTTTGTCTCATCTATCAACCTATCATAGCGGGCTTCATCTGCCAATTTTCCCTTAATTACCCCCTGCAGATCTATTCTAGTGGCATGATACGTATCCTGTATGGTGGTGATCATTCTAGCAAAACCCATAGGGGACTGGGATGGATCTGGCAGCTGGGAGATCAGTGCCAACTGCTCTGAAGGACTCCATGGTCTATACATTAACATTGTACGAGCTTCCTGACCTGGAACCACTGCATCCCCCCCTGCTGCTGCTGCTGGTGCTCCTGGCACAACTACCGGCCTCATTGGGAATAGACTAGCTGGGTGGGGTCTCGGTCCTCCACATGCCACACAGATGTCTACTGTCAAGGGGTTCTGTTGTCCACATCTGGGGCAAACCCAACATTTAGGTTCCTGGGAATTCTGGTACTGGGGTGGGGGTGACGTCGGGAGCGGACAGGGAGGAAAATCTGTCATTCCAGTTTTTGTCAGTCTGTAACGTCCGTCTCCTAATTCTTCAATCTTTCCTTCAAAATAAGCGCATGCATTCATCCATACATCTACTGTCTTCAACAGACCCTTATCTTTCAACCATCCATGATAGGAGTTAAAGAAGGATTTCCATTTCTCTCCATTCATCTCTCCATTCTCATTCATTCCCGCTTTACACAATATTTTGTCAATTCCAATCAGTGCCTGTTTCCCTTCTCTGCGTACCACTAAGTCTTTGGCTATAATGCCTTCCTTGGCATTTTGGTTCCCCATTTTTTTCGGTTCTCCTCACCTAGAAGAGTCTCCTCAGTCACTTAGACAATGGGCCACAAAGGTTTCTGAACCATTCCACTACTAGCCTCTCTAGGACTTATACGCCAACCAGAAAAACAGACCAAAAACATCAATCCCGGGACACATCCACAACACAATCATCGGATCCATACTTTCATTAAATTCTCCAAAGGATAGAAGGCAGGACTGTCAATTTATCTGAGGGATTCTACTGGTTCAAAGGGACCTGAGCCAGACAACAATCTGTTGAATTACCTGGGGAGCCGACCGCTCGGGGGTGAGGGAGTCTCTTCTATGCAGTGATATAATTAGGTAGAATATAACAGTTATTCTTACCTCAGCGCTGTATATATCACCAACAGAGAGCTTCACTCGTCCCACGTCTCGGACCGGTCGAGCACCCTTGGGTAGATTAACTCAAGGTCCCTGTTCGAGGCGCCAGCTGTCGTCACTGAATTTTGGGTCTTCTATCCTTTGGATTACGAGCTCGGAGAGAATGAAGACACAGGACAGGATGTTTGTGTCTAAACATACTCTAAAAACTTTATTACAAAACACAGGGCTAATATACACCCTAAAGGCAGGAAACGGATTTGCCATATATGGTTCGATTATACAGTTTAGCTGAACAAGTGAAAAAAACTAGTTTCTGTATGCTTTAAAATATTTAATTAGACTTATCTAGTTAGCAAGGTCATTTCATCTTTCTGCAAGAACACATTATTACTACAAGAAGAAACATCTGGCCAGGGAGAATCACGTTATCTTTTTAGCAAGGACACGCTATTGATACAAGAAGGAACATTTCAGCTTGCTGTTTTTTTACCTAAAATAACTGTCAGACTTATATAGCATAGATGGGGCCTTTAAACTTGAGGGACTCCATCTTCTGCTATAACAATCATTAGGCTATATTTAGTAGCTTTACCGAGAATTCTATAATAAAGGCTCAGTGGTCAATGTTCTCATGTATAAAACATTCACATAACATAAAAATAAGTAACAATGCATAACACTGACGTGGTAAATATAAAGCTTCCTCCTAAAAGGAAAACCCCACGCGGGGAGAGGACCACATCTGAAGACTCGACAATGACACATTATGATGGAATGATCATCTCGGAGCTTCTCCTGCTGAGCCTTCACCTCTTTCCAGGACATCGAGGAAAAAAAGAAAATACCTGACTATTCAAGGAACCATTCCTGAATAATTCTTAGTATTCTGGGATATTTGGCTGCATCCGTTCTTTATGGAAATAAGGATCTACAAAAGCCAAACTGTTGTAAAATGCAGCAAATGTTCTATTGTGTGGTATACTGGGATCTACGGGGGCTTCAAACTCTGGGGTGACCATTATAAAGCAGCACAGAGCCCATTGTATAAACTCTACTGGTATATTTAGCTGTATTAGAACCAAAATATCTAACTGAAGGCCCACCATACATATTAGACTAATGTTGACCTATCCCACCGATATTGACAGATTCAGCTGAAACTCAAATGTGTATGGGGGCCCAGACAACTGATTGTTGGGGAAGTTAAAGGGGTATTCCTATCTCCAAGATCCTATCCCAATATGTAGTAGGTGCAATAATAATATTAGCAAATACCTCCAATTAGAAATGTAGTATAGTCCTTCTGATTAGCAATGTTGCTTACCCCATGTGCAAGGCATTGCAGTAGCTTAGGCATCCATGGTTACGACCACACATAGTTACGCTTAGTGGTCGTAACAATGAATACCTAAGCTACTGCAATGCCCTGCACATGGGGTAAGTGACATAGCTAATCAGAAGAACTATCCTACATTTATAATTGTAGGTATTTGCTAATATTATTACACCTACTACATATTGGGATAGGATTTTGGAGATGAGAATACCTCTAAAGTGTCCGACATGTCCGATTTTGAACTATTGATCCTTCTGTTTCCCTGGAGATAGCTTATCACCAAAGATGTAGGACTGCGGTTCTCTTATAGAGAACACAGAGACACTCGGCTGAAGTACTCTTGTGTATGGGACAACGCTTTACTGTTGGAATTGCTGTGGCATATGAGAGGAGACTGACTATGAGCATCACTATCACGGTGAAAATATTTAGGATTTTTAAAGTCCTAATTTTAGGAGGTCCAAGTCCTAAAAAAATATTATTAACCAGGAACAATGTATTATTTAGAAAAAGACTCATCCATCGCCTGATTGGATTGTTTATAGTCATCTCATCTGCCCATGTAAACAGGACGTGCTGCCGACAATAAGCAACCATCTTGGTACACTTTGTATCGGCCCTTTTGAAAAGGCTTTATATGAGCACCGGTGGACTTGTTAGTGGGGCTGTGGCCTGACGCTGATGATTGGCCACACTATCTATCAGTATTCGGTCAGTATTTTTTCTCAGGAGTGGGAGCCAAAACCAGGTGAGGAACAATCAGAGAAACGGTCTAATAGAAACAAGTCACCAATTCTGCATTTATCACCCACTCCTGGTTTTGGCTCCCACTCCTGAGAAAAAATACTGACCGATTACTGATAGTGGGGCCGTGGCCTCAGGCCACAAGTCCACAGTGCATGACCGTGCTCATTCATGTGTATTTGTACATGTGAGATCTGAAATGAACGTGAACGACTGTGACCTGTTTGGTGAGATAAAGGTTACTGACGCACTTGATCTAAACTTAGTCCCGCAGTCCGGCTTCACCCATTTTTTTCCTACAGATCATATTACCTGAACTTATCATGTGTCTTCCCAGGCTGTAAACAGAGAGGAGGCAGTACATTGTAAAGACGAGGCCTACAGCGTCCAAAGCCCAAACCCGAGAAGCCAACAACTAATCTGTCATGTGTACAAATACATTCCACCCCTCTGTTATCCTGATCAGACAAGGAGCTCACATGGCTCATTACAGGACGGGACGGAAATTCTCTTAAAGTGATCTACACCTCCGACATTAAATGTGACGATACGTTTCTAATGTCTAGACGGAGTGAGCCGTCTTTCTTTTTGACGAAGAAGAAGCCTGCTCCCGCCGGGGAGGTAGATTTCTGGATAAATCCCCGGGCCAGATTCTCCTCAATATATTCAGACATGGACCGGGTCTCAGCAGCGGACAAAGGGTAAAAACGCCCACGGGGAGGAGTAGCGCCAGGTATCAGGTCGATTGGGCAATCGTATGGTCTATGAGGGGGTAATGTCTCTGCTTCTCTTTTATTAAAGACATCCGCATAAGACCAATAGGGAACCTGTAGGCCGGGTAGATTGGCTGGGGTAGGAGAAGGACAGGCAGGAAGAACGGGAACTAAACAAGTCTTATGGCAGTCCTCTCCCCAGCGAAGGACTTCTCCGGTCTGCCAATCAAGCACGGGTGCATGTTTCTGGAGCCAAGGTAGGCCTAGCAAGAGGGCGTGAGAGAGTCCAGGCAGAACATGGAAGAAGATGCTTTCAGAGTGCAGCATTCCCACCTGCAGAGTTATGGATTCGGTGATGAGTTGAATGGGATGCGGTAAGAGACCCCCATCCACGGAGGCGACAGATAAGGGTACAGCCAGGGGTTTGGTGGGAATGTGGTATTTCTCTACCAGGGATAGAGAAATGAGATTTCCAGCAGCTCCAGAGTCAAGTTGAGCTAGTTCACAGAAACTGTTCTCCCTGCAGATGATAGAGACCGACAGCATCAGAGATGGAGAGGGTTTACTCGTGTCTAGGACGACCTCTCTGAGCGATCCTAGACACAGGCGTTTCCCGACCTCTCCGGGCAGGAACGGATCCGGTGCTCCTTACTGCCACAGTAGAAGCAGCTCCCCTCGGCACGGCGTAATTCTTGACGGGTTTTGACCATCTTGGTCTGGTCGACCTGCATAGGCTCGGGTGAGTGCGCCTGAGGAGGAACGGAGGAAGTGACGGGTTTCTGAAAGGTAGGGGCAAGGCGTGGAAACCTCCTCTCACGGGTGACCTCTTTGGTGCGCTCCTGGAACCGGATGTCAATCCGGGTGGCGAGTGTTATTAAGTCGTCGAGAGTGGTAGGAATGTCCCGACCGGCGAGTTCATCTTTAATACGGCCGGACAGACTCTCCCAGAAGACGGACACCAGGGCGTCGTTATCCCAGGCAAGCTCCGAAGCAAGGGTACGGAACCGTATGGCATATTGGCCCACGGTGAGACTTCCTTGACGGAGGCGTAGCAGAGATGAGGCGGATGAGGTCTTCCGTCCTGGTTCGTCGAAGACTTTCCGGAAAGCCGTGAGAAAGGCTGGCAGGTTGGACACCAGGGAATCTCCTCTCTCCCATAGAGGATTTAGCCAAGCCAGCGCCTCCCCCGTGAGATGGGACATGATGAAGGCTACTTTGGCTCAGTCGGTGGAAAACTGATGTGCCAAAAGTTCGAAGTGCAGAGTGCACTGGTTAGTGAAGCCCCGTGCCTGACCGGGATCTCCGCCAAAACGAGGCGGGGCGGAGAGACGGGGACCGGGAAGGGATGCTATGGTATTGCTGTGCAGCGGCGGCGCCGGGGTAGTAAGTGTGCGAGTGGAAGCAGCTCCCGATGAGACAGTCAGTGTGTCCAGGCGAGAGTTAACACTACGCAGGTGACTCAGGATAGACTCCTGTTGGGACCTCTGATGGGAAAGTTCATGACATAGGTCCGAGAGCGAGGGAGCTTGGGTGCCACCGGGTTCCATGGCCTGAGCAAACTGTAACGGGTGTGGGAGGTGGAACCTCTGAGCTACTATACAAAGGGTAGTCCTTGTAAGGAAGCGGGTGGCTCCCAGGGAAGGCGGGTAGGTAGACACTGCAAGTGACAAGGACAGTCTCAGGGTAGAAGGGCAGGGCGGTCACAGCAAGTGACGGGGACAGTCTCTTGACAGGCGGGTGGTCACGGCAAGTGACGGGGACAGTCTCTTGACAGGCGGGTGGTCACGGCAAGTAACGGCTAAGCCTCCAGGTAGGCTAGCAGGCAGGTAGCAGGTGAGTGCTCCCAGGTGAGCGAGTAAGAGTCTCTGGACAGGCAGGTGGTCACAGCAAGTGACTGCTAAGCCTCCAGGTAGGCTAGCAGGCAGGTAGCAGGAGAGCGCTCCCAGGTGAGCGGGTGAGAGTCTCTGGACAGGCAGGTGGTCACAGCAAGTGACGGCTAAGCCTCCAGGTAGGCTAGCAGGCGGGTAGCAGGTAAGCACTCCCAGGTGAGCGCTCCCAGGTGAGCGCTCCCAGGTGAGCGGGTAAGAGTCTCTGGACAGGCAGGCAGGTATCTGGCAGGTAGTTCCTGGTCCGCAGGCGGACTGATCCATAGACAGACTGGCAGGTGCTGGTAGGCAGACTGTCAGACCACAGGATTGCAAGCAGGTAGACAGAAATCAGGCATATATCAGGCAGGTATCAGGCAACGGGACCTGAGGGCTGAAGCAGAGTTGAAAGGCTTTGCAACAACAGAGCTCGGGCACCTCCATTTTGGAGGAGGTGCCTTATATATGGTGAGGTCCTCCGGCCATTGGCCGGGGACTCCTTAGGACGGCGCGCGCGGCCCCTTTAAGAGAGAGGGAGCGCGCGCGCGCCCTAAGCACCTTGACCGGGAAGCAGCGTGCGCTGCCAGCAGAGCGGGAGGAAGACGCCGGGCACGGAGCGGAGAGGTGAGGGGAACGGCGTCCCAGCCTAGCAGGAGGCAGGGACGCCGACGCTACAGTCGTCACGTGATTGTGGCAGCCGTCACGTGCTGGTATAACACGCTGCAATTAGAAATGGGAATCGGCACAGGAGTCACAATATAAAGTCAGTGCTGGTAGTAACACAAGAATCCAACAAGCCGAGCGTCCACACGTCGTCCAACAGCCCAACATGGATGATGAGAAGCTGCAGGACGTCACATAATCCGCGATATTCAGGCAGAGAACACAAACCGCAATGTGCTGCCACCGACATCTTCATCAGCTCAAGAGGAGGCGACTGTGTAAGAACATCACCGTTTTGTTTTCCCCCCTGAATATCGTGGATTATTAGATGACTGATGTTCTGCTACTTTTTCTTTTTGAAGTTGTCTACACACATAATGGCTGCAGAGGACTGAGAGAAAGTCCACAGGGAACAAAAGAGAAGTCGGGAACAGAAGGGGAGACGAGGGCTGAGCCACTTACACAGACAGAAAGCTGAGGAGGACATGTTATTACTCCAGGATCTGCTCCATTCCTTATGTGGCATCCAAGTGCTGAGCTCGGCTTTTTCCAGAGCCCCATAGAGAATGAATGGAGCTGCAGTTGTTCCCTGACTTTCCGTTCCTTCCCGATCAGACGATGGTTCGCAGTGGTCAGACCCCACGATCAGTAAGTGATCACTGAGCCTGTGGATAAGTGATAACTAAAGTTGACAAATCCCCAGGCCCGGATGGGATACACCCGCGAGTACTGCAGGAATTAAGTAATGTCATAGATAGACCATTATTTTTAATCTTTAAAGATTCCATAATAACAGGGTCTGTACCACAGGACTGGCGTATAGCAAATGTGGTGCCAATATTCAAAAAGGGGACAGAAACCGAACTTGGAAATTATAGGCCGGTAAGCTTAACCTCTACTGTGGGTAAAATCCTGGAGGGTTTCCTAAGAGATTCTATAATAGAGTATCTGAAGAAGAATAGCCTCATGAACCATTATATCAACATGGGTTTACAAGGGACCGTTCCTGTCAGACTAATCTGATCAGTTTTTATGAGGAGGCAAGTTCTGGACTGGACCAAGGAAATGCAGTGGATGTTGTGTATATGGACTTTTCAAAAGCTTTTGATACGGTTCCACACAAAAGGTTGATACATAAAATGAGAACAATGGGGATAGGGGAAAATATATGTATGTGGGTTAAGAATTGGTTCAGTGATAGGAAACAAAGGGTGGCTATTAATGGAAAACACTCAGACTAGGTCTCATTTAACAGTGGGGTACCACAGGGGTCAGTATTGGGCCCCCTTCTTTTTAACATATTTATTAATGACCTTGTAGGGGGCATACAGAGTACTATTTCAATATTTGCAGATGACACTAAACTCTGCAGGGTAATCAATACAGAGGAGGACAATTTTATATTACAGGAGGATCTATGTAAACTAGAAGCTTGGGCTGATAAATGGCAAATGAGCTTTAATGGGGATAAATGTAAGGTAATGCACTTGGGCAGAGGAAATAAAATGTATAATTATATGCTTAATTGTAAAACACTGGATAAATCTGTCACTGAAAAAGACCTGGGTGTATTGGTGGACGACAAGCTCATGTTTAGTGGCCAGTGTCAGGCAGCTGCTGCAAAGGCAAATAAAATAATGGGATGCGTTAAAAGAGGCATAGATGCTCATGAGGAGAAGATAATTTTACCTCTATACAAGTCATTAGTGCGACCACACTTAGAATACTGTGTACTGTTCTGGTCTCCGGTGTATAAGAAAGACATAGCTGAACTAGAGCGGGTGCAGAGAAGAGCGACCAAGGTTATTAGAGGACTGGGGGGTCTGCAATACCAAGACAGGTTATTACACTTGGGGTTATTTACTGTGGAAAAACGAAGGCTTAGGGGTGATCTTATTACTATGTACAAGTATATGAGGGGACAGTACAAAGACCTTTCTACTGATCTTTTTACTCTGAGGCCAGAGACGGGGACAAGGGGGCATCTTCTACGTCTGGAGGAAAGAAGGTTTAATCATAATCACAGACGGGGATTCTTTACTGTAAGAGCAGTGAGACTATGGAGCTCTCTGCCTCATGATGTTGTAATGAGTGATTCACTAATAAAATTTAAGAAGGGCATGGATTCCTTTCTTGAAAAGTATAATATTACAGGTTGCAAAAACTAGATTCCATGATAGGGCGTTGATCCAGGGAACTAGTCTGATTGTCGTATGGAGTCGGGAAGGAATTTTTTTCCCCAATGTGGAGCTTAGTGTTTGCCACAGGGTTTTTTTTTGCCTACCTCTGGATCAACATGTTAGGCTATGGGTTGAACTAGATGGACTTAGTCTTCCTTCAACCTTAAAAACTATGTTACTATGTATGTAACTTGTTATCTTCAGACATCCCCTCTAAGCAATGGCGCACGCCAGCAGTGAAGGCGGGAGGAGACGCTGGGTACAGGGAAGACTTTACCTCTGGGGGCCACATATAGGGCATGTGAGGGGTGGACACTTCCCGTATTCACCATTACTGAGCCCCCGCTCTGTACCGCTCTTATCTGAGTGCAGGAGACACAGCAGTCACTAATCAGCCACTCTCCGGCACTTGCAGCTGTCCGAGCTCTGCTGTGCCTGTTAGGGGTGAAGTTCGGGTCCTAGGAGGCAGCGACTATGCAGCCTGCAAAGCAGATGACAGCCCGGGTACCACGTCTCCGGATAAATCTCCACCTTGTGAGCTGCTTCTTGTGCAGCAGCCCCATGCAAGTCGCTCCGCTCTCCTCAGCCAGCTCCTGCTGAAGACTGAGCTCCTCTGCCCAATCTAGGAGCCCAATAGCCCTGATCACACCAGTGGTAGCCCAGTGCTGCTGGGGGGGGCAGGGCTAGATCCGATTTACAGATAGCAAACTAATCAGCCCTAGATATTTCTAATAGCTGCAGAGCAGGCGACATAACTCTGACCGGTGTCCTCATAGACCTCTCCTCAGCCGGGACTAATAAGAGCAGTAAGATGGCCGTCATGGGGTCCATTGTTAGATCTCGGCTGCCATAGAAACTCATCGGCACCATGATCGCGCCTCCCTCTCCGGTCTTAAGTGCCTAAATGCTGTGAAAGCCACTGACTGTGTCATATAAGGGGTTAAGCTGCCAGGATCAGGGTTGGCTCCACTGCTGGCGCCTGAGGCAGGAGCGGGACTGTGTTATACCGCCACACGACTGCCGCAGATCTTGTAAGAGTCCTGACTGCACCTGCCTGATGATAATGTGTCCTATAACGCGGGTCCTGGTACCAGACTGCCCTTTACATATTAATCACTAGCAGGGAACCAGTTACTTACAGGTTCTAGTTTCTGATGTGTTTCCAGGACCTGTAGTTATCAACATTTTACCCTTAAGGCCCAGTTATAATATTACTGCAACACTCTCACTACATATGAGGGTCCTGTACCTGTATACCTGCCCTGTGTGCGGCGCAAAAGTATATAACAAAATGTGTGTACACAAATACCTATCTCCTGAATGGTATTACTGCTAGATCTCCTGTACATGGAAATATGAGGTTCTTAGCGCACACTTTGAGCAAATTGTGCGAGCCCATCTGCCACCGTCAAGGCGACCTCTTCAGATGGGTCCCTACACTAACACTACACTAACTTACTAACTGGGACCACCATTTTTAATGTTTATTATTACTGTACTAATGCAATCAATTGTACCTGTTATAATTCATTTTTTAATTAGTTTTATAATTTTTTATTACTCTTGTGTTTATGATAATGGTATTACTAAAATCCCTATACTTAGTGTTGATCCAGAAGAAGGCAAAAACCCCAGGACACCTTCAGCCAATTTGTGTCACAGGGGAAAAATTCCTTCTTGACCCCGAGAAAAGGCGATCAGTCCTAGGACCCTGGATCAAATCTAATAATGTTATTACTAGTTATTAATAATTCTTATTAATATTACACAACTAATTGTACTGCTACTGCAGTTATTAGTATTTTAATTTAGGTTTTTGTACTTTTTATAGATTATATATTATTTATGTCCTGCTATCTTATTACTTTGCTATTCTAACTTTTCTATAACTACTTAAAATAATCAAAACAACACTATAATTATTTTTATATTCTTATTATTATTAACATCCTGCTATCTTATTACAGTATTATTCTACTTTCCTATCACTACTAATACTACCCTATACCTAGAGTGTTGATCCAGAAGAAGGTAAAAACCCCAGGACACCTTCAGCCAATTTGTGTCACTGAGGAAAAATTCCTTCTTGACCCCGAGAAAAGGCGATCAGTCCTAGGACCCTGGATCAAACCTAATAATGTTATTATTAGTTGTATAATTAATATATTACTTATTGTACTACTGGAGTTATTTTAATTTATGTTTTTATTTTTATAAATATAGCTATTTAATATTCTTCTTATTATTAATAACCTGCTATATTTTTACATTATTATTATTCTTTCCTATCACTACTAATACTACCCTATAACTACAGTATTGATCCAGAAGAAGGCAAAAACCCCTGGACACCTTCAGCCAATTTGTGTCACAGGGGAAAAATTCCTTCTTGACCCCGAGAAAAGGCGATCAGTCCTTGGACCCTGGATCACACTGCTATTCTACCTACTACTATTACTACTGTTATTTTATTACTATTTTATTTATTTCTTACTATTATCACTAGTATTATTACTCTTATTACACTAATACTGATACACTACCACTATATTACACTATCCTGCTGTTATTTGGTGGTCTGATACTTACCAGCCGGTATTGCCGTATGTGATGTTATCGGCAGAGAGGTTCCAGCAGGATGGTCCACATGATGTTCCTCTTTCCTCTCAAATACCGGTTGATGTACTGGCGGAAGTTGGTCTGGTTCTCCTTCTTCCTTCTTGTTGTTGGGATCGGTTGTCTTCTTTTCTGGCCTTTGGCCGTCACTTCCCCCCTAGGGATCTTGATGTGGAGTTTC
This sequence comes from Phyllobates terribilis, assembly GCF_046119375.1. Classification (NCBI taxonomy): domain Eukaryota; kingdom Metazoa; phylum Chordata; class Amphibia; order Anura; family Dendrobatidae; genus Phyllobates; species Phyllobates terribilis. Next base: position 4,790,632 of record NW_027362891.1, read on the forward strand.
ATCTTCTTTGCTTTCTCTTCTTTCTCTTCTTCCTCTTCTTCCTCTTCATCCAGGTAGGCGCACAGTTCTTTTAGTGTCTTCTGTCTTAAATCCATGATGTCCAGCTTTATCTTCTTTGCTGCTTTCTCCTCTTCTTCCTTCTCTTCTTCCTCGTCTTCCTCTTCATCCAGGTACTTGCGCCGTTCTTTTAGTTCCTTGCGCCTTTCTTCCCTCTTCCTTTTCTCCCTGGCTTTATACTCTTCGATGCATCTTCTTTGGGCAATGGGGTTGGTCGGCATAAGGCGCTGGAAGAGAAGAGATGAAGTTAGGAGGCTACAAGGAAGATCCGAATACACAGCTACCTTATAGAAGAGGCCGTAGCGTTGCCCTGAGTCGTCTCACTGACCTCCTTCTTGTAGAGGGGAGAAGGGAGAAACTTCACACAATATGCCAGTCTCCTCAGCTGTTCCTCAGGACTGATGTAATCTGCAGAAAACACAACCAGATATTAGGAGCAATCCTCACCGTACAAAGAGGACGTATGTATGTTAAGACTGTCAGAAGGAGCTCACTGATGGATTCTCAGTTAACTAGTTCTGCAGCCAGCAATAGACAGTACAGCACAGAGGGTACAGGAGGCAAACTGTGCACAATTTTCAATAAAACTCAGAAAAATATTTACCACCAAGTATATGCATTAAAGGAAAGAAAATGTCCCCACAGATGAGTCTGTTTAATGAAAGCCCCAGAAAGCCATGTAACAAGAGTATAGAGAACGGTGAGTGAGTGATGGATACTACCGGGTCCAACGCTGGCAGAATACTCCATCCCCATGGTGTCCGCTGATATCTTCTCTTGTAGAAATGTCTCCAAAATCTATAAAACCTCAGGAGGCGTCAGCAGAGGGTTTGGGGATTGGCTGATATTTCTTTGGTCTTAGAAACATTGGCTATAAATAATTCGGGGGCTCTGCTGGGGAAAGGGCAAATTGGGAAATGTGTAGGATATTTACTGTTCTGTATCTGAGCTTCATTAAAGGGGAATTATCAGATGGAACAAGTCATCCCCTTATCCCTGGGCTCGGTGACGACTGATAGATCAGTGGGGTCCGACCGCGGGAAACTCCAGCAATCACCAAAAAAGGGCAGTGACCCCCATTAGAAGTGATGGCTGGATCCTTCCAGATGGGAGATGTGATGAGTGTGGCGCCCCCCACTGGTGTCTCAGCATATCATGTGTTGGGGAATAATGACTTCTCCTCTGGTAAATGGGCTGATTCCTGTCAGTTGTGGTCGCTGAGTGCGTGTGATGGGATGTGGCTCCGTCCATTAGATTATATCACGTCTTATACCTATAATCTCTCGCTGATCGCAGGTCTCTGTCTTCAAATTCAAACCGAGCAATCCTATTGGCTGAGTATGACTGTCGTTACCATGGTGACAGAATTTTAAAGGGACAGAACATTAATAATGTATAATAGTGTATTTTATTACATATTTCACATAATAGTGGCTGATATATGGACCTGTACAGATAATACACTTCTATAACTCCTCATATTTTTCATACAGCAATTTGGTGGTGCTGCAGAGATATTTTGGGCGTAATATAACTTGTGCTGGCAATTGATCATCTATAAAGTAGTCTGGTAATGTATGTAATGGTCCTAAGATTGTGGTTTTATGTTCAATACAAATCTAAATATTAATCAGACGTCACTCCCTGCTATTTGAAGGGTTTTTGTCCCTTTCCCTATGTCAGAGTAGTATCACATATAGCTCGGATACGCTGCAGCCTTCAGAACAATGAGGTCCGTTGTGGCTTTCCCCTGCACATTCGGCCATTATATAAGTGACGGCAGCTGCGTTGTGTCCCTGCACGGCTGATAGCGTCGCTGTGCAGGGATTCAGTATGGTGGAGCTGGGGCTCTTTTCTTTTATGGGTCGATACAAGTCTTGTTCAGACATATAAATATGCCTTGATTACATTGTAGAAAAGAAGGGTGACATTACAGGAGTTCCATACATTCTCAGTGTAAGATCAGTGGGGTCGGACCCCCGGCACCAGGGAGTATACAGAAGGAGCTTGTGAATGTCTTACTTTAGTGGTCTTGTAAGCTCCTCATCCCACACTTTTCCTGTATAGGACATATAGCTTTTCTGTATACATAACTCTTATGTAAAAACAACATCCTCCATGCACATTTCTGTAGGTTGCCTGATGGTTCAGGTGTAGTTACATCATTTTTTTCTACTGCCCGACCTAACAGCGTTAGCTTGCTCTTTTAGCAATCCAATTGTATTGTTTCACATTTGGGGCGATTGTGTCAGCGGCAGGTTTCATTGTGGGGTTATATAATGGGCACTATTTTTATAGGCTTATTTGGATATTAATGCCTTTGTGAATAGATACTTTGCTGCTACCTTGCTCTTTATTATATTGTGGTGGGCAGTCTGTAGTCATATATTCAGATTTTCTGTGACTAGTTGGGCATATATATGTGAGGATTAACCATATCAGTACCTTGCAATGGTTTTGTTATTCATTGGGGCAATTGTTGCTTTTTAGTTGTTTTTTTTAACATGTCTTGTATGTTTAGTCTTTAATAAAATTCTATATTTTTGCTATTCCTTGGTGATCCCTGTCATTGCATCCTTTCTTTCTCCTTGTTTCTTTGCATCTCTATTATGTAGCTGCAGGGTTAGGGACGGCCGGTTCCTTGCAGGAATAGTTATCAGGACGGGTGCGGTTTCTGCTGTAATAACTCATTCATGTGACCCATCAGTCATCACCCGATCAGCCGGGCAATGCTCAGCACAGGCCGCCGTCATCCCACTTCTCTACATCTATTATATAGTTGACGCGCCCCTGGGCCTGTGTCGCGCTGCGTTGCGCACGCGGGAGCTTACCCGGAGCCGGATCGCTTGAGGGTTGTAGTCTCGTGGCGGGGACCCGGTCCGTGCCCAGGGAGTCAAACTGAGCGGCGATGTATCAGCGGTAGATGTGTACGACTACGCCACCCGTTGAATGCAGCTATGGAGCTGCCGCTGCAGGACAGTCCGCTGAGGCCGGTGGATGGATGGTGCAGCGTAGATGGTATAACCCCCAACGGGAGGGGTATGGCCTCAGGGCAGCAGATGTGGATGATGGGGGTAGCAGGAACCACTCAGAGACGGTGCGGTGTAATTCAGGGTCTTTACTGGTAACAACGATAGACCCGCCCGGAGTACTTGCTAGCGAACGGGGCCTGGTCAGTCCTTGAGCAGATGGGATCTCCCCTGGCCAGGCGGAGTTGTAGGCCTCCCAAACTGACTGTACTCTTCTGGCTACCTTGCTAGAAGCGGATATAAGTAGCCCACGTCCCTGAGTGTACCGTGTGGTGCTCACCCGTATGGCCGGTGACTCGGGGCCTTCTAATGGCTTCCGCTCCACGATGGCGGTGCTGGTCCCACGCGTGTGACCGTGCCTTCGGGTTTCTGGGCCTGAGGACCTGAAATCCCCTGCCGGTCGGCTTCTGCTGCTGGGTCAGAGTTAGTCCCCACAGCCTCGGACGCCGGGTCTGGTAAGAAATCTTCTCAGTCAGGGCGAGCTCTGCAGCTGCCAGCCCCTGGCTTGTAGTAGTATTGCTCCCACTGAGCTTCTGCTGTTTCTTCCTATGCTGCTTCTCTGTCTCTACTCTCCTTGACTGACTAACCCTGCTTCAGCCCCGGGTTTACATAGGGGAAGTTCTTCCCCTCCCAAGACTGGGCAGGAGGTGTGGCATGCACAGGATCCCTGACCAAAGGACCTCCCACCTGCTCTCAGACATAACATTACATTACTGTGGAAACCAGACCCCTGGGGTGCCACATTCCCCCCTAGTAAAATTTAGTACTCCGGGACTAAACATATTTTAGAAAAACATAACAAGATATAAACAATAATAATACAATAAGAAAACACATAAAGATGGTTACGGCGTGTCCGCAACCGGGTGCAGTTTTGAAGAAAAGCAAGGTGTCCATTTCACCAAAACAGGGAGACGTAACCAGGTAGGGGTCTGTCCTACCCCGAGTCCTTAACAGTCTCTAGTCCATCCTGGGTTACGCTCCAACTATGTACAAGGATTCCCGGTAATCCACCAAGGATTCCTAAAAGTAACTGGAAACACAAAATTATACACAAGCAACAATACACAGGTAAACATAAATAAAACAATTTATACACTTCCAATCCTCCAGCGTGCGGGTAACTGGCCTCTAGTGGCCCTAGTGGACCTACGGAGCTGACTGTCTGGCCCTGAACTACAGGGTGTAGGAGCTGTCAAGGGTAAACTGGGCAGCTGTCTACCGGCTCTTTGTCTCACTAGGGGTACGGCAGGCTCACTATAAGCAGAGGGTTGATCCTCCTGTTCTGCTTGTGTGGAGTCTTCTGCCTCCTGGACCGGCTGTTCTTCCAGCTCTACCTGTTGCTCCGTAGGTGCTTGGGATGCTGGTTGGAGGAAGGTGAGTACGGGTACCACAACTGCACCATTGACTTGAGTCCAAGACCGAGGGAAGTCCCCGAGCACAGTACTAACCATATCTTCCCTTTCGATGGTCTTCTTGTTCCTCTTCAGGGTTCCTCAGTTGTTCGGGACACTTCTTCAGGTGGTCCCGGGATACAATGGCTGTGGTTTCCCCTCCGTCTTTACTGATGGTACAAACCTTCGGGTTCTCGTGGCTTGAGGGCAGTACGGTGTACGGGTCCTTCTCCCACTGGTCGTCCAACTTGTGGAGCCGTCTCTTCCTCTTCAAGACCTGCTCTCCGGGTACCAGGGGAACAGCGGGAGCATACTGGTTGTAAGTTTTCTCTTGTCTTTCCCTAGCCTGACAGAGACTTCGCTCCACGCTCTCCTGTACTCTCCGGTACTGCTGCTGCCTCTCTGTGTCCCAGTCTGTTTCTGGTGAAGTGTCCTCGGGTGTCAGGACTCCCATTTCCAGGTCAACAGGTAACTTACCAGGTCTTGCCCTCATTAGGTAAGCCGGGGTACAGTTGGAACCTACCGGGATGTGGTTGTATAGGTCCACCAGATCGGGCAACTTCTCAGGCCACAGACTGCGTTCTTCCAGGGGCAACGTTTTTAGAAGATCCATTACCACCTGGTTCATTTTCTCACAAAGTCCATTAGTTTGCGGATGGTAGGGTGTCATCCTTATCTTCCGGCAGCCATACAGATTGCAGAATTCCTGGAAGACCTCCGCTTCAAAGGCAGGTCCCTGGTCCGTCAGCACTCGGTCCGGGTACCCGTGTGGACGGCAAAAGTGCTGCTGGAAGGCTCTCGCTGCTGTTTGAGACGTTAAGTCCTTGACGGGGACGACAACCAGAAACCGGGAGTAATGATCCACGATGGTTAACGCGTAGACGTAGCCACTTCTGCTTGGGGTCAGTTTTACATGATCCAAGGCTACCAGTTCCAACGGTTGCCGGGTGACGATGGACTGCAGGGGAGTCTTCTGGCTGGCGCGGTCCTTCCTTCTCAGGTTGCACGGGCCACAGTCTCTGCACCACTTCTCAATGGTTCCCCTCATGCCTACCCAGTGGAATCGCTCGCGCAGCAGGAACTCCAGCTTCTTCCACCCGAAGTGTCCAGCTCCGTCGTGGTATGCCTTCATCACCATGGCTGCGTCTCTTCGTGGCACTACTACTTGCCAGAGTAGTTCATGCGTCCGGGAGTTAACCATTCTGCGGCACAACTTCCCCTTGTAAAGGAACAGTCGACTCTTCTCTGCCCATAGTTGTTTGGCTTCCTCCGGAGCGTCTGGTTCAAGGCAAGCCTCCGGGCGAGTCAGCATCTCCTTCACCAGTCGGACGGCAGGGTCGCTGTCTTGCGTTTCCGCCCAGTTGTAGTGAGGTAAGGGGTTCAACGTAACAGCCTGCTTACTCCTTACCCGGTGGGAATACTGGATAGTCCCATGACGGTGGAACGCAGGGAGTTCAACTTCTTCCAGTCCCTCCGGATCTTCTCCTTCGTCCGGCAGGTTGGGCATCCTGGACAGGGCATCCGCGTTGGTATTGGAGCGTCCGGCCCGGTATTTGATTGTGAACTCGTAGTTGGACAGACGGGCCATCCACCTCTGCTCCAGGGCACCGAGTCTTGCCGTGTCCAGGTGTGTCAACGGGTTGTTATCCGTGTACACGGTGAACCGGGAAGAAGCGAGGTAATGCTTAAAGCGCTCGGTGACTGCCCATACTACGGCCAGGAACTCTAGCTTAAATGAGCTGTAATTCTCGGGGTTCCTTTCGGTGGGTCGCAGTTTTCGGCTGGCGTAGGCGATTACTCGTTCCTTCCCCTGCTGGATCTGGGACAGTACGGCTCCTAGCCCGATGTTACTGGCGTCGGTGTAGAGGATAAAGGGCTGGCTATAATCCGGGTACGCCAGGATTTCGTCCCCCGTGAGGGCCATCTTCAGCTGGCGGAAGGACTCTTCTTCCAGCTCCTCCCATTTGAAGGGCGGCTTCTGGTTCTTGGCCTTCCGGGACTGGCCTATCAGGAGGTCCTGCATAGGTGCTGCCTTTTTGGTGAAACCGGGAATAAACCTTCGGTAGTAGCCTACCAACCCGAGGAACTGCCGCACTTCTTTTACGCTGGAGGGGCTTGGCCATTCCTTAATTGCGGTGATCTTATCAGGGTCGGGAGCCACTCCGTCAGCGCTCACCACGTGTCCCAGGTACTGCACCTTTGGTTTCAGGAGGTGACACTTGGAGGGTTTCACCTTTAGGCCGTAACTCGCCAGAGCCTCGAACACTTCCGCCAGGTGTTTCAGGTGGTCCTCATACGTCTTGGAATATACGATGACATCGTCCAGGTACAACAGGACCGTCTCGAAGTTTCTGTGGCCCAGACAAAACTCCATTAGTCGTTGGAAGGTTCCTGGTGCGTTGCAGAGTCCGAACGGCATGCAGGTGAACTCGCTAAGTCCCATCGGGGTGGTGAATGCGGTCTTCTCCCGGTCCGCCTCTGCTACAGGAACCTGCCAGTACCCGCTAGTGAGATCCAAGGTAGAGTAGAAGTTAGCAGATCTTAAAGCAGCCAATGACTCCTCTATCCTTGGCAAGGGGTACGCATCCTTGTGTGTGATACGGTTGATTTTCCGGTAATCTACACACATCCTCATGGTGTTGTCTTTTTTTCTGACTAAGACTAGTGGAGCTGCCCAGGGGCTACAGCTATCCCTGATCACCCCAGCCTCCTTCATGTCTCTAAGCATCCCCTTGGCGTGTTTGTAGTGGGCAGGGGGTACGGGTCGATACCTCTCTTTTATAGGAGGATGGTCTCCCGTGGGGATATGGTGTTCTACCCCCTTGACTCGCCCGAAGTCTAACGGGTGTTTACTGAACACTCTCTCGTACTCTTGAACCACCCAATAGACTCCTTGTTTCTGGTGTGCGGGAGTGGAGTCAGTACCCAGATGTAGTTGCTGACACCAGTCCTCCATGTTTTTCTTAGAGCCGTTACCTTCCTCCGGGTGAGATGGAGGCAAGGGTTCCACAGATTGTATAGAATTTTGGTTAATGGTATATAATTTGGCTAGCGTGGCATACCGGGGCAGGTACACTTCCCTCTCCCCGATATTTATTATGCGAACGGGCACCCTCCCATGGCGTACATCAACCACCCCCCGTGCTGTCAAAATGGTGGGCCTACTGTCCGAGTAAACTGGTTCTACCATTGCCTGGTAATCTCTACCTCTCAGACCAATAGCTGCCCGGCACCAAATCATCATTTCACTTTTTGGGGGCATGGCAATAGGAAAAGGGTCACACATTCTTACGCTACCAATCTCACCGCCGGAGAGTTCCACCTGTTGCCGTCGCATCAGTGCCCGGATCTCTTTCTGGAGCACCCGCTGCTCGCCGGAGCTGGCATTCTTGGCAACCTGCTGTAAAAGGAAAATCACCTCTGCAAGACAATTTTCAATTACATTAGTTCCTAGAGTTATTTTTGGGTGACTCTCATGTTTGTCAATATCTACAATGATCAGTCCCTGTGCTGCCAGTTCGACTCTACCGATTTTGATGGTCACCTCTTTAAATCCGATCTGTGGCACGGGCTGGCCATTGCTGGCGATGATACTCAAGTCGTCGTCAGGGTAGCGGGTAATATCCGAGTCATTCCAGTACTGCTTAAAGAGCACGTACGGGATGGTGGTGACCTGTGACCCGGTGTCCAGTAGGGCACTCATGGGAATGCCATCCAGTACCACAGGCAAGACTGGACGTCCTCCCACATATCTGTCGCGCCAGTTCGATGGGCCTGGTGATCTTTTTCCTGGGGGTTGGCCCTCTACCCCAGGTTGTGCCCGTTTAAAGAACAGTACCTTGCCATATGTCCGGGTTGATTGCAGCGGCGGCAGATGGGTCGTCCGTCCTCGCTGTATCGGTCACTGGGTCTTCCTCTGGCCGGTGGGGTCCTCCTTGGTCGACGCCACGGGATGTCCTCCGGTCCGGATGCCAGCTGGATCTTCCCTGGGGTGGAAGCCTGTAAAGACTGCACAGTTCGGGTTAGCGCAGCAACGCTCTTAGCTAGCTCTTGGACCTGATGGTGTAGGTCTGGAGCCGGGTCATTGTCCAAAGCCTGCGCATCAGCTCCCACAGGCCCTGCCGACAAGGGCGCCGCCTCCTGGTGGTAAGTGATAGCAGGGCGCTTGTGCGTCACAACGCCACCCGGTGCCCGTTCTCGGAGCACCCGGATGGCTCTGTCCTTGAACTGTGCAAAGCCCAGATGGGGATCCTGTAAGGCCATTGCCCGCAACTGGGTTCGGTGGGTATTACAATACAGTCCCTCTATAAACTGTTCGGTCAACAGCCTGTCCTCGTTTCCCACTCCATCAGGGTCGGTCTGCTTAATGGCCCTCAGGGCCTCTTGTAGGTTTAGTGCATAGTCCCTTATACTCTCATGCGCTCGCTGCTTGCACCCGTAGAATCTAAGCTTAATCTCGGCTGAGGTGCGGGTATCAAAGGTGTCCTTCAGCCGGGTTAGTATCCCTGCGACAGTCTTCCTCCCAGGTGGCCAGGATTTTACTTCCCTTTTGGCTGCCCCGGTTAGTTGGGCCACCAGGATGCTCACTTTTTGCTCTTCTGTGAGGGGGTACACCTGGAAGAGGCTATCCAGCTTTTCTCTAAAGTCATGCAGGGTATGTGACTCCCCTGAGTACTGGGGTAGCCAAGCTGCTCCCGGGATATAGGGCATGGTGAAGGGCATAACTGCAGCAGCGGTAGCGCTGGCGGGGGTTGAGGCAGTGAAGCTCTCCTCCGTATCCGACATCTTCCTCCCCCCTAGTGGACCGTGGCCTACCTTGCGATGATCCTCTTCCGTAGGCCGCGGCTCCGCAGTGGATCGTCAGGGTTGAGGACCTTCCGTCGCGCTCCTGTGACGTCGGCGTCTGCTGGGCTCCTTCCAGGACCTTACGCAACGTCCGGACGTGAGGCGGGGCTTCAGTTCTCGCGCGCTTTCGGAGTCCACGCCCCTCTTCTTCCCGCGCGGCGTCCTCAAGATGGCGTCCAATGGCGGGAAAACTCCACGGATGGCGGGAAGAAGGCAGAAGATGGCGCCGGATGGCGGGAAACTTCACCGATGGCGGGAAGAAGGCTGAAGATGGCGCCGGATGGCGGGAATCTTCACCACAGGTAAGTTTGAAAAGTCTCTTTTTCAGGCACGCAGTACCCGGTGGTTGCGGGCACGAAATCCTGCCGACTACGCCAAAGTTGATGCGCCCCTGGGCCTGTGTCGCGCTGCGTTGCGCACGCGGGAGCTTACCCGGAGCCGGATCGCTTGAGGGTTGTAGTCTCGTGGCGGGGACCCGGTCCGTGCCCAGGGAGTCAAACTGAGCGGCGATGTATCAGCGGTAGATGTGTACGACTACGCCACCCGTTGAATGCAGCTATGGAGCTGCCGCTGCAGGACAGTCCGCTGAGGCCGGTGGATGGATGGTGCAGCGTAGATGGTATAACCCCCAACGGGAGGGGTATGGCCTCAGGGCAGCAGATGTGGATGATGGGGGTAGCAGGAACCACTCAGAGACGGTGCGGTGTAATTCAGGGTCTTTACTGGTAACAACGATAGACCCTCCCGGAGTACTTGCTAGCGAACGGGGCCTGGTCAGTCCTTGAGCAGATGGGATCTCCCCTGGCCAGGCGGAGTTGTAGGCCTCCCAAACTGACTGTACTCTTCTGGCTACCTTGCTAGAAGCGGATATAAGTAGCCCACGTCCCTGAGTGTACCGTGTGGTGCTCACCCGTATGGCCGGTGACTCGGGGCCTTCTAATGGCTTCCGCTCCACGATGGCGGTGCTGGTCCCACGCGTGTGACCGTGCCTTCGGGTTTCTGGGCCTGAGGACCTGAAATCCCCTGCCGGTCGGCTTCTGCTGCTGGGTCAGAGTTAGTCCCCACAGCCTCGGACGCCGGGTCCGGTAAGAAATCTTCTCAGTCAGGGCGAGCTCTGCAGCTGCCAGCCCCTGGCTTGTAGTAGTATTGCTCCCACTGAGCTTCTGCTGTTTCTTCCTATGCTGCTTCTCTGTCTCTACTCTCCTTGACTGACTAACCCTGCTTCAGCCCCGGGTTTACATAGGGGAAGTTCTTCCCCTCCCAAGACTGGGCAGGAGGTGTGGCATGCACAGGATCCCTGACCAAAGGACCTCCCACCTGCTCTCAGACATAACATTACATTACTGTGGAAACCAGACCCCTGGGGTGCCACATTGACACTCCACAACTGCTCCTTCTCTTCAGAATTCAGAAAGATTTATTTTTTTATTTTTTTATTTCCGCAGCCATGCAGTGACGCTAGGTAGGTGCAGAGCTAAAGGGAAACCCACCTCAGAAGAAAATTCTAGGGTCCTGATCACTAGAGATGAGAGCTTAAAGGGAATCTGTCACTAGGTTTTTGCCATATATTCCGAGAGCAGCATGATGTAGAGACAGAGACCCTGATTCCAGCGATGTGTCACTTTCTGGGCTGCTTGCTGGTGTTTTGATAAAATCTTTGTTTTATCAGTAGGAGGTTGTGACTAGAAGACTAGTAAACCTGCAACCAGGTATCCCTCATTTTTCAGGAGTGGTCCAAATTAAATAAAAAAGCGGTCTATAGGGCGCTAAAAGAATGAACACTAGAAGTGAAAAAAATTTTAGGACTAAAAAATAAATTTAATGAGCCCTTTCCACAAAGCGTTTCGATAGTGAACTATCTTCCTCAGGTGGTACATGGCGCGCTTTTTCTCCCTTTCTCTTTTCTCATTTTTCACAAGGTCTGTATAGCAGCCTTCTGCCTATGCACAGTGTACACAGAAAGCTGCCAATCAGTGGTGCAGCCGGTTATATGGAGCTCAGCATTCAGAGCACTGCTAGATCTGCAGTAGATAAAACTAAAATTTATCAAAACTGCAGCGAAATAAGGGACACATTTCTGGAATCAGGTTTCTGCCCTTACATCATGCAGATGGGATAGCAAAACCTGGTGGCAGATTCCATTTTAGAGCCATCGGATATTACCTTGTGACCTCTCAAAGGGGAACTTGATGTCTAGGATGGTTATTATTTCCAAACCATTACAAAATGTCATGTGTCTCTTGATGCGGGATAACTTGTATGTAATGTGTTGTATGTTAGGTCTATGAACAGTACAAGTCCTTCAGTATAGGGTTACCTGAGAAGCGTAGCCAGCATGAAGCAGGACTTGTATTATGTTTTGTCAGGGATGATTAATGTCTGAGTGCTTTATGCTGCGTTCTGCAGTCATCTCTCTGCCATCCTCCGTACACCCATCGCCGTCCTGTTCTCACACTTCTTTATTTGGCTTTTTTCTTGTGGTCGTAATATGGAGCATGTTGTATCCATAAAGCGGTCAGATTTGCCGGACCTCATGCTGTTCTG
>NW_027362891.1:4805000-4852500 GCF_046119375.1 Phyllobates terribilis
GCAGATGTCATTGTGTGATGTCTGTGTGTGTGTGGGGGCAGATGTCATTGTGTGATGTCTGTTTGTGTGATGTGTGTGTGTGTGGGCAGATGTCATTGTGTGATGTCTGTTTGTGTGTGTGTATGTCTGTGTGTGTGTGTGTGTGTGGGCAGATGTCATTGTATGATGTCTGTTTGTATGTGTGTGTGTGTGTGTGTGTGGGCAGATGTCATTGTGTGATGTCTGTTTGTGTGTGTGTGGGCAGATGTCATTGTGTGATGTCTGTTTGTATGTGTGTGTGTCTGTGTGGGCAGATGTCATTGTGTGATGTCTGTTTGTGTGTGTGTGTGGGCAGATGTCATTGTGTGATGTCTGTTTGTGTGTGTGTGTGTGTGTGTGTGTGGGCAGATGTCATTGTGTGATGTCTGTTTGTGTGTGTGTGTGGGCAGATGTCATTGTGTGATGTCTGTTTGTGTGTGTGTGTGGGCAGATGTCATTGTGTGATGTCTGTTTGTGTGTGTGTGTGTGGGGGGGCAGATGTCATTGTGTGATGTCTGTGTGTGTGTGGGGGCAGATGTCATTGTGTGATGTCTGTTTGTGTGATGTGTGTGTGTGTGGGCAGATGTCATTGTGTGATGTCTGTTTGTGTGTGTGTATGTCTGTGTGTGTGTGTGTGTGTGTGTGTGGGCAGATGTCATTGTATGATGTCTGTTTGTATGTGTGTGTGTGTGTGTGGGCAGATGTCATTGTGTGATGTCTGTTTGTGTGTGTGTGGGCAGATGTCATTGTGTGATGTCTGTTTGTATGTGTGTGTGTGTGTGTGTGGGCAGATGTCATTGTGTGATGTCTGTTTGTGTGTGTGTGTGTGGGCAGATGTCATTGTGTGATGTCTGTTTGTGTGTGTGTGTGTGGGCAGATGTCATTGTGTGATGTCTGTTTGTGTGTGTGTGTGTAGACAGATGTCATTGTGTGATGTCTGTTTGTGTGTGTGTGTGTGTGTAGGCAGATGTCATTGTGTGATGTCTGTTTGTGTGTGTATGTGTGTGTGTATGTGTGTGTGTGTGTAGACAGATGTCATTGTGTGATGTCTGTTTGTGTGTGTGTGGGCAGATGTGATTGTGTGATGTCTGTTTGTATGTGTGTGTGGGCAGATATCATTGTGTCATGTCTGTTTATATGTATTTTTGTGTTTCAAATGTGTTTATGCGTGTATGTATATGTCTGTATATGTTTGTGTGTGTGACTGCGTGCGGCCTACTGCTGAGTATAGTTGGCGCCGTGCGGCCTCCTGCTGTATCTGGGGGGGCGCCGTGCGGCCCCCCGCTGTGTACAGATGGCTACATGCGGCCCCCCGCTGTGTATAGATGGCTACGTGCGGCCCCCCGCTATGTATAGATGGCGCCGTGCGGCCCCCCGCCGTGTATTGATGGCGCAGTGCGGCCCCCTGCTGTGTAGAGATGGCGCCGTGCGGCTCCCCGCTGTGTATAGATGGCACCGTGCGGCCTCCCGCTGAGTATAGATGGCGCTGTGCGGCCTCCTGCTGTCTCTAGGGGGGGCGCCGTGCGGCCTCCCGCTGTGTATAGATGGCTACGTGCGGCCTCCCGCTGAGTATAGATGGCGCTGTGCGGCCTCCTGCTGTCTCTGGGGGGGGGGCACCGCGAGGCCTCCCACTGTGTATAGATGGCTACGTGCGGCCTCCCGCTGAGTATAGATGGCGCTGTGCGGCCTCCTGCAGTCTCTGGGGGGGGGCGCCGTGCGGCCTCCTGCTGTGTATAGATGGCTACATGCGGTCTCCCGCTGAGTATAGATGTCGCCGTGCGGCCTCCTGCTGTGTATAGATGGCTTCGTGCGGTCTCCCGCTGAGTATAGATGGAGCTGTGCGGCCTCCTGCTGTCTCTGGGGGGAGCGTCGTGCGGCATCTATACTCAGCAGGAGGCCGCACGTAGCCATCTATACACGTATACTCAGCAGGAGGCCGCACGTAGCCATCTATACGGCGCCATCTATACACAGCGGGAGGCCGCACGGCGCCATCTATGCACAGCGGGAGGCCGCACGGCGCCATCTATACACAGCGGGAGGCCGCATGGCGCCATCTATACACAGCGGGAGTCTCAGTGCTTTGCAAGAGCAGTCAATAAATTCTGCTTGACTAATTCTGAGCACCATAAAGTCTGGTTCGCTTCTAACCTGCTGTCTTCATTTTCAGCTTGCTGAATTCTAACTCATTTACTGGCATTCGAGACGATGCCTTTGCTGGTCTCTTTCACCTTGAATACCTGTAAGTGCTCCACTTAATGTCATATTTTTGATTCTGTTCTTCTTCATCTTTTGGCATGTGCAATTGTATGAGCAAGTATTCATATGAATTTATGACCTACTTAAACCTTCGAGGACCTTACATTTTATTCAATCAAATTTTTTTCCAGTTTAAAACTATGGGACATATATGTGCCTTGGTCCTCAAAGGGTTTTTAAAGGGGCTGCAAACATAAATATGAAAAAAATAATTCAATTAGTGCTTTTTGTGTTCATTTAATTTTTATTTGAAGTCCATTTTTTTTTATTTACATTGGAATTAAGCCCTACTCCATGGAATGAAGCCCTACCTACATGACATCTGAGAGCTACATGGATCCCGCTTGTGAGGTGCCTGTCCGTCACTACTATTCAGTTTTAGGGTCCACTCACTAAGCCATATATTCTCTCATGCAAGAGAATAGGGCCAATTATGCTAATGACACTGGGCTCAAACTCTGTCAGAGCTTCAACTGAGTGTGATCCGATTCTCTCGCAGCACAGATATGGAGAAGATGGAGAACTTAATTTCTCCATCTTCTCCATAGTCTCTGTGAGTGTTCATCGGACTGCACTTGGATGACATCCGAGTGCAGTCTAATGTTTTACGTGCACCCATAGACTTGTATGGGTGCACATGGTCCGAATATCGAATGAGATTATTTTCTCATGCCAATAATCGCACTGTCCCATAGTATAACATAGGGCCGAGTCCTATCCGATAAAACATCACATAGCATTCGGCCGTGTTATACAACAGTGTGAGCGAGCCCTTAGAGTCAAGGAATATTTACATGCAGATGATGATATTACTCTCCAAGTGCATATTTTTTTAGGCGAGTTCATAGTAAATGCTTTGCATTTTTGACATGTGATCAACTAAAGAACAAGAAAGATTTAGGACCTCGCCTATAGAGAAAGGGAAAATAGTTTGGAGGACTTGCATGTCCTTTTTTATTTATTATGAGAAAATCATAAACGATCCCGTTTTTTAACCATGCTGTGACTTTCTGCTGAGGGAGAGGGAGAGAGCTGCCCTATTCAGAGTTTGTAATAAGACCTGCTGACAAAAGTGTTGAAGATACAGTCTAATGTGAATTAACAATGAAAAAAAGTTAATTTCACAAATGGCTTGTGACGCGCCCCTGGGCCTGTGTCGCGCTGCGGTGCGCACGCGGGAGCTTACCCGGAGCCGGATCCGTGGAGGGTTGTAATCTCGTGGCGGTGACCCGGTCCGTGCCCAGGGAGTCAAACTAGACGGCAGTCTATTAGTAGTAAATAGTTGATGACTACGCCACCCGTTGAGTGCAGCCAGGAAGCTGCTGCTGCAGGGCAGACCGCTGAGGCCGGTGGTAGGATTGTGCAGCGTGATAGTATAACCCCCAACGGGAGGGGTATGGCCTCAGGGCAGCCGACGTGGATGATGGGGGTAGCAGGAACCACTCAGAGACGGTACGGTGTAGTTCAGGGTCTTTACTGGTAACAACGACAGACCCTCCCGGAGTACTTGCTAGCAAACGGGGCCTGGTCAGTCTTTGAGCAGATGGGATCTCCCCTGGCCAGGCGTAGTTGTAGGCCTCCCAAACTGACTGTACTCTTCTGGCTACCTTGCTAGAAGCTGATGTAAGTAGCCCACGTCCCTGAGTGTACCGTGTGGTGCTCACCCGTATGGCCGGTGACTCGGGGCCTTCTAATGGCTTCCGCTCCACGATGGCGGTGCTGGTCCCACGCGTGTGACCGTGCCTTCAGGCTTCTGGGCCAGAGGACCTGAAATCCCCTGCCCGACGGATTCTGCTGCTGGGTAGGATTTAGTCCCCACAGCCTCGGACTCCGGGTCCGGTAAAGAATCTTCTTAGTCAGGGCGAGCTCTGTAGCTGCCAGCCCCTGACTCCTTGTAACTCTGCTGTTTCCTATGCTGCTTCTCTTCTCCACTCTCCTTGTCTCACTCACCCTGCCTCAGCCCCGGGTTTATACAGGGGAAGTTCTTCCCCTCCCAAGACTGGGCAGGAGGTGTGGCATGCACAGGATCCCTGACCAAAGGACCTCCCACCTGCTCTCAGACATAATATCTCTATCACTGTGGCAACCAGACCCCTGGGGTGTCACATTCCCCCCTAGTGAAATTTAGTACTCCGGGACTAAACACATTTAGAAAAACATAACAAAGTATAACAATAACAATACTATAAGAAAAACACATAAGATGGTTACGGCGTGTCCGCAACCGGATGCAGTCTTTGAAGAAAAGCAAAGGTGTCCATTTCACCAACACAGGGAGACGTAACCAGGTAGGGGTCTGTCCTACCCCGAGTCCTTAACAGTCTCTAGTCCATCCTGGGTTACGCTCCAACTATATACAAGGATTCCCGGTAAATCCACCAAGGTTTCCTAAAAATAACTAGAAACACAAAATTATACACAAGCAACAAGACACAGAAAAACATAGATAAAACAATTTATACACTTTAAATTCTCCAGCGTGCGGGTAACTGGCCTCTAGTGGCCCGAGTGGACCTACGGAGCTGACTGTCTGGCCCTGAACTACAGGGTGTAGGAGCTGTCAAGGGTAAACTGGGCAGCTGTCTACTGGCTCCTTGTCTTACTAGGGGTACGGCAGGCTCACTATAAGCAGAGGGTTGATTCTCCTGTTCTGCTTGTGTGGAGTCTTCTGCCTCCTGGACCGGCTGTTCTTCCAGCTCTACCCGTTGCTCCGTAGGTTCTTGGGATGATGGTTGGAGGAAGGTGAGTACGGGTACCACAACTGCACCATTGACTTGAGTCCAAGACTGAGGAAAGTCCCCGAGCACGGTACTAACCATATCTTCCCTTTCTTCCACGGGTCGATGGTCTTCTTGTTCCTCTTCAGGGTTCCTCAGTTGTTCGGGACACTTCTTCAGGTGGTCCCGGGATACAATGGCTGTGGTTTCCCCTCCGTCTTTACTGATGGTACAGACCTTCGGGTTCTCGTGGCTTGAGGGCAGTACGGTGTACGGGTCCTTCTCCCACTGGTCGTCCAACTTGTGGAGCCGTCTCTTCCTCTTCAAGACCTGCTCTCCGGGTACCAGGGGAACAGCGGGAGCATACTGGTTGTAAGTTCTCTCTTGTCTTTCCCTAGCTTGACAGAGACTTCGCTCCACGCTCTCCTGTACTCTCCGGTACTGCTGCTGCCTCTCTGTGTCCCAGTCTGTTTCTGGTGAAGTGTCCTCGGGGGTCAGGACTCCCATTTCCAGGTCAACAGGTAACTTACCAGGTCTTGCCCTCATTAGGTAAGCCGGGGTACAGTTGGTGGAACCTACCGGGATGTGGTTGTATAGGTCCACCAGATCGGGCAACTTTTCAGGCCACAGACTGCGTTCTTCCAGGGGCAACGTTTTTAGAAGATCCATTACCACCTGGTTCATTTTTTCACAAAGTCCATTAGTCTGCGGATGGTAGGGTGTCGTCCTTATCTTCCGGCAGCCATACAGATTGCAGAATTCCTGAAAGACCTCCGCTTCAAAGGCAGGTCCCTGGTCCGTCAGCACTTGGTCCGGGTACCCGTGTGGACGGCAGAAGTGCTGCTGGAAGGCTCTAGCTGCTGTTTGAGCCGTTAAGTCCTTGACGGGGACGACAACCAAGAACCGGGAGTAATGATCCACGATGGTTAACGCGTAGACGTAGCCACTTCTGCTTGGGGTCAGTTTTACATGATCCAAGGCTACCAGTTCCAACGGTTGCCGGGTGACGATGGACTGCAGGGGAGTCTTCTGGCTGGCTCGGTCCTTCCTTCTCAGGTTGCACGGGCCACAATCTCTGCACCACTTCTCGATGGTTCCCCTCATGCCTACCCAGTGGAACCGCTCGCGCAGCAGGAACTCCAGCTTTTTCCACCCAAAGTGTCCAGCTCCGTCGTGGTATGCCTCCATCACCATGGCTGCGTCTCTTCGTGGCACCACTACTTGCCAGAGTAATTCATGCGTCCGGGAGTTAACCATTCTGCGGCACAACTTCCCTTTGTAAAGGAACAGTCGACTCTTCTCTGCCCATAGTTGTTTGGCTTCCTCCGGAGCGTCTGGTTCAAGGCGAGCCTCCGGCCGAGTCAGCATCTCCTTCACCAGTCGGACTGCAGGGTCGCTGTCTTGCGTTTCCGCCCAGTTGTAGTGGGGTAAGGGGTTCAACGTAGCAGCCTGCTTACTCCTTACCCGGTGGGAATACTGAATAGTCCCATGACGGTGGAACGCAGGGAGTTCAACTTCTTCCAGTCCCTCCGGATCTTCTCCTCCGTCCGGCAGGTTGGGCATCCTGGACAGGGCGTCCGCGTTGGTATTGGAGCGTCCTGCCCGGTATTTAATTGTGAACTCGTAGTTGGACAGACGGGCCATCCACCTCTGCTCCAGGGCACCGAGTCTTGCCGTGTCCAGGTGTGTCAGCGGGTTGTTATCCGTGTACACGGTGAACTGGGAAGAAGCGAGGTAATGCTTAAAGCGCTCAGTGATTGCCCATACTACGGCCAGGAACTCTAACTTAAATGAGCTGTAATTCTCGGGGTTCCTTTCGGTGGGTCGCAGTTTTCGGCTGGCGTAGGCGATTACTCGTTCCTTCCCCTGCTGGATCTGGGACAGTACGGCTCCTAGCCCGATGTTACTGGCGTCGGTGTAGAGGATAAAGGGCTGGCTATAATCCGGGTACGCCAGGATTTCGTCCCCCGTGAGGGCCATCTTCAGCTGGCGGAAGGACTCTTCTTCCAGCTCTTCCCATTTGAAGGGCGGCTTCTGGTTCTTGGCCTTCCGGGACTGGCCTATCAGGAGGTCCTGCATAGGTGCTGCCTTTTTGGTGAAACCGGGAATAAACCTTCGGTAGTAGCCTACCAACCCGAGGAACTGCCGCACTTCTTTTACGCTGGAGGGGCTTGGCCATCCCTTAATTGCGGTGATCTTATCGGGGTCGGGAGCCACTCCGTCAGCGCTCACCACGTGTCCCAGGTACTGCACCTTTGGTTTCAGGAGGTGACACTTGGAGGGTTTCACCTTTAGGCCGTAACTCGCCAGAGCCTCGAACACTTCCGCCAGGTGTTTCAGGTGGTCCTCATACGTCTTGGAATATACGATGACATCGTCCAGGTACAACAGGACCGTCTCGAAGTTTCTGTGGCCCAGACAACACTCCATTAGGCGTTGGAAGGTTCCTGGTGCATTGCAGAGTCCGAACGGCATGCAGGTGAACTCGCTAAGTCCCATCGGGGTGGTGAATGCGGTCTTCTCCCGGTCCGCCTCTGCTATAGGAACCTGCCAGTACCCGCTAGTGAGATCCAAGGTAGAGAAGAAGTTAGCAGATCTTAAAGCAGCCAATGACTCCTCTATCCTTGGTAAGGGGTACGCATCCTTGTGTGTGATACGGTTGATTTTCCGGTAATCTACACACATCCTCATGGTGTTGTCTTTTTTTTTTGACTAAAACTAATGGGGCTGCCCAGGGGCTACAACTATCCCGGATTACCCCAGCCTCCTTCATATCTCTAAGCATCCCCTTGGCGTGTTGGTAATGTGCAGGGGGTACGGGTCGATACCTCTCTTTTATGGGAGGATGATCTCCCGTGGGGATGCGATGTTCTACCCCCTTGACTCGCCCGAAGTCTAACGGGTGTTTACTAAACACTCTCTCATACTCTTGAACCACCCGATAGACTCCTTGTTTCTGATGTGAGGGAGTGGAGTCAGTACCCAAATGTAGTTGCTGACACCAGTCCTCCATGTCTTTCTTAGAGCCGTTACCTTCCTTCGGGTGAGATGGAGGCAAGGGTTCCACAGATTGTATAGAACTTTGATTAGTGGTATATAATTTGGCTAGCGTGGCATACCGGGGCAGGTACACTTCCCTCTCCCCGATATTTATTATGCGAATGGGCACCCTCCCATGGCGTACATTGACCACCCCCCGTGCTGTCAAAATGGTGGGCCTACTGTCTGAGTAAACTGGTTCTACCATTGCCTGGTAATCTCTACCTCTCAGACCAATAGCTGCCCGGCACCAAATCATCATTTCACTTTTTGGGGGCATGGCAATAGGAAAAGGGTCACACATTCTTACGCTACCAATCTCACCGCCGGAGAGTTCCACTTGTTGCCGTTGCATCAGTGCCCGGATCTCTTTCTGGAGCACCCGCTGCTCGCCGGAGCTGGCATTCTTGGCAACCTGCTGTAAAAGGAAAATCACCTCTGCAAGACAATTTTCAATTACATTAGTTCCTAGAGTTATTTTTGGGTGACTCTCATGTTTATCGATATCTACAATGATCAGTCCCTGTGCGGCCAGTTCGACTCTACCAATTTTGATGGTCACCTCTTTAAATCCGATCTGTGGCACGGGCTGACCATTGCTGGCGATGATACTCAAGTCGTCGTCGGGGTAGCGGGTAATATCCGAGTCATTCCAGTACTGCTTGAAGAGCACGTACGGGATGGTGGTGACCTGTGGGAATGCCATCCAGTACCACAGGCAAGACTGGACGTCCTCCCACATATCTGTCGCGCCAGTTCGATGGGCCTGGTGATCTTTTTCCTGGGGGTTGGCCCTCTACCCCAGGTTGTGCCCGTTTAAAGAACAGTACCTTGCCATATGTCCGGGTTGATTGCAGCGGCGGTAGATGGGTCGTCCGTCCTCACTGTATCGGTCACTGGGTCTTCCTCTGGCCGGTGGGGTCCTCCTTGGTCGACGCCACGGGATGTCCTCCGGTCCGGATGCCAGCTGGATCTTCCCTGGGGTGGAAACCTGTAAAGACTGCACAGTTCGGGTTAGCGCAGCAACGCTCTTAGCTAGCTCTTGGACCTGATGGTGTAGGTCTGGAGCCGGGTCATTGTCCAAAGCCTGTGCATCAGCTCCCACAGGCCCTGCTGACAAGGGCGCCGCCTCCTGGTAGTAAGTGGTAGTGGGGCGTCTGTGGGTCACAACGCCACCTGGTGCCGGTTCTCGGAGCACCCGGATGGCTCTGTCCTTGAACTGTGCAAAGTCCAGATGGGGATCCTGTAAGGCCATTGCCCGCAACTGGGTTCGGTGGGCATTGCAATATAAACCCTCTATAAATTGTTCAGTCAACAGCCTGTCCTCGTTTCCCACCCCATCAGGGTCGGTCTGCTTTATGGCCCTCAGGGCCTCTTGTAGGTTTAGTGCATAGTCCCTTATACTCTCATGCGCTCGCTGCTTGCACCCGTAGAATCTAAGCTTAATCTCGGCTGAGGTGCGGGTATCAAAGGTGTCCTTCAGCCGGGTTAGTATCCCTGCGACAGTCTTCCTCCCAGGTGGCCAGGATTTTACTTCCCTTTTGGCTGCCCCGGTTAGTTGGGCCACCAGGATGCTCACTTTTTGCTCTTCTGTGAGGGGGTACACCTGGAAGAGGCTATCCAGCTTTTCTCTAAAGTCATGCAGGGTATGTGACTCCCCTGAGTACTGGGGTAGCCAAGCTGCTCCCGGGATATAGGGCATGGTGAAGGGCATAACTGCAGCAGCGGTAGCGCTGGCGGGGGTTGAGGCAGTGAAGCTCTCCTCCGTATCCGACATCTTCCTCCCCCCTAGTGGACCGTGGCCTACCTTGCGATGATCCTCTTCCGTAGGCCGCGGCTCCGCAGTGGATCGTCAGGGTTGAGGACCTTCCGTCGCGCTCCTGTGACGTCGGCGTCTGCTGGGCTCCTTCCAGGACCTTACGCAACGTCCGGACGTGAGGCGGGGCTTCAGTTCTCGCGCGCTTTCGGAGTCCACGCCCCTCTTCTTCCCGCGCGGCGTCCTCAAGATGGCGTCCAATGGCGGGAAAACTCCACGGATGGCGGGAAGAAGGTCGAAGATGGCGCCGGATGGCGGGAAAACTTCGCGGATGGCGGGAAGAAGGTAGAAGATGGCGCCGGATGGCGGGAAACCTTCACCACTGGTAAGTTTGAACAGTCTTTGCTTTTCAGGCACGCAGTACCCGGTGGTTGCGGGCACGAAATCCTGCCGGCTACGCCAAAGTTGACGCGCCCCTGGGCCTGTGTCGCGCTGCGGTGCGCACGCAGGAGCTTACCCGGAGCCGGATCCGTGGAGGGTTGTAATCTCGTGGCGGTGACCCGGTCCGTGCCCAGGGAGTCAAACTAGACGGCAGTCTATTAGTAGTAAATAGTTGATGACTACGCCACCCGTTGAGTGCAGCCAGGAAGCTGCTGCTGCAGGGCAGACCGCTGAGGCCGGTGGTAGGATTGTGCAGCGTGATAGTATAACCCCCAACGGGAGGGGTATGGCCTCAGGGCAGCCGACGTGGATGATGGGGGTAGCAGGAACCACTCAGAGACGGTACGGTGTAGTTCAGGGTCTTTACTGGTAACAACGACAGACCCTCCCGGAGTACTTGCTAGCAAACGGGGCCTGGTCAGTCTTTGAGCAGATGGGATCTCCCCTGGCCAGGCGTAGTTGTAGGCCTCCCAAACTGACTGTACTCTTCTGGCTACCTTGCTAGAAGCTGATGTAAGTAGCCCACGTCCCTGAGTGTACCGTGTGGTGCTCACCCGTATGGCCGGTGACTCGGGGCCTTCTAATGGCTTCCGCTCCACGATGGCGGTGCTGGTCCCACGCGTGTGACCGTGCCTTCAGGCTTCTGGGCCAGAGGACCTGAAATCCCCTGCCCGACGGATTCTGCTGCTGGGTAGGATTTAGTCCCCACAGCCTCGGACTCCGGGTCCGGTAAAGAATCTTCTTAGTCAGGGCGAGCTCTGTAGCTGCCAGCCCCTGACTCCTTGTAACTCTGCTGTTTCCTATGCTGCTTCTCTTCTCCACTCTCCTTGTCTCACTCACCCTGCCTCAGCCCCGGGTTTATACAGGGGAAGTTCTTCCCCTCCCAAGACTGGGCAGGAGGTGTGGCATGCACAGGATCCCTGACCAAAGGACCTCCCACCTGCTCTCAGACATAATATCTCTATCACTGTGGCAACCAGACCCCTGGGGTGTCACACTTGTATTTTTTTTAATACAAACTTTTTTGTCTTTACAGCTCCTTTAAAGGGAATCTGTCATCAGGTTTTTGCCACCTAATCTGAGAGCAGCATAATGTAGGGTTAGAGGCACTGATTCCAGTAATGTGTCACTTACTGGGCTGCTTAGTGTTGTTTTGATAAAATCATTGATTTGTCAGAAGGTAATTATTACTAGATGACTAGTAAGTTCTGTAGGACCCCACCCCCATCACTGATCAGTAGATTTCTGTGTACACTGAGCATGGGCAAAAAGCTGCAAATCAGTGGTGTGGGCGGGGCTATACAGAGCGCAGCATTCAGAGAGCTGCTAGATCTGCAGCAGATAAAACGGTGATTTTCTCAAAATGACAACAAGCAGCTGAAAAAGTGACACATCGCTGGAATCAGGGTATCTGCCCAAATATTGTGCTGCTCTCAGATGAGGCAGCACAATTAATATTATGCCAAATTAATTTCCCGTGAACTATCACATGATCTATCACAGGGGATCATGTGACATGCATGTGATAAATCAGGTGTGGGGGGGGGGCGCGCCTTCTAAACTGCCCGGGGCCCTTACTACTCTTAATCCACCCCTGCCCCCACTGATTCCATATTAATGACCTATCCAATGGGTAAGTGATCAATATCAAGGTAGTGGGCAACCCCTTAAAGAAAGCAGACCATATTAGGTACTTCTAGAATATCTTTGTCCCATGCTGTTGATAGACCCCACCGCGTGTAATCGGTACCCTACAATGACTTGTCATCCATAGTCATGTCTTGTAGCACTGGAGCCATTAAATGATGTTGCTTGGCGGCTCATGACGTCACTATAGATGATGTGTATTAATGCAAGTTGTTTAATTGCTACTAATAAGAAATCACTTTAAATCAATATGGAGGCTTATAGGGTCCTCTCAGCTTCCTTTTACATATGGAAGTAGTCGTAGAACAGTATCGTCGATTGTCCCTCCCCAGAAAAATTATCCTTTTTTTTTTTGCAGAGCTCCGATGTGCCAGTCAAAAGGAAATGGAGTGTCTGCAGATTGGTGTGGGAGTGCAGAGGGGCGTGTCCGTGCACTTGAAAGGAGCTGTCTAAGTGCAGTGATACGCCCCAGTGCACTTCCAGACGGATTTGCATATGTTTTCCACACTAGATTTGTCATGATGGACTCATCAGATCTCTTATAACACCATTACGATCATATGTCAAGGTGCTGACGTCCCTTTATGCCTTACGCTACGTGCCACCTAAATGGATTTTCCATTGAGATGAGATGAGGCTGTTGGGTATTTTCCCCGGACCTGTCACGTTTCTGTAGGCTGCAGTCATGTATCCCGCGTCTTGCTCTAATACTTTGTTTTTATTGCAGTTTACTTCCGCCACAATTTCCTCAAGACAAACCTCTCATCACAGTCTTTCCACCGATAAGACATCACCTGGTGGACAAGCAAGGCCCCAATGTCACCTGTCCTTTACTACATAATGTAAGGAGACTTGGGAGATTTTGAGCGCTGGACTTAGGAATGTTGTAATTTAACCTTTCAATGACTGAGGTGTTTTTGTTTTTATAAAGTGGATCTGTGTGGTCTCCTGACACGTCTGTTTTAGTAATCTTATAAACCCTATAAAATCACAAATGTGCAGAATTTGTGTTTCAGACCACTGTGCAGTGCCTTTGAAGGCTATGTTCACACATCGCGTTTTTTTCAGCGTTTTTTTAATGCAAATTTTCAGCTGTGTTTTACAGTACAAGCAAAGTCTATGAGATTTCAGAAATCTCATGCTCACACCCTGGTTTTTGTATGATCAGTATTTTGTGATTTGCATTGTTTTTTGCTGAATAGAGCACGTCACTTCTTTCAGTGTATTTCACCCATTGAAAGTAATGTGTAGTGAAAAAACGCCTAGTGTGAACATAGCCTTACATCTAATTGACAATGGGGTGTTACCTTACTCCTTGTCCATGTCTAATCAGTTTGGACAGTAGGCATAATCACTACGACCAGGGGCCTGGCAGTGGCCAGTTGTCAATGTATCCACACATTTCCAGAAGATTGGCACAACGCAGAGGACCTGGGAAGAAGAGATGCCACGGTATTGTTACTTCATAGGGAATACACCTCTTTATTTTGGTAGATGAGGTCTTTGTCAAACACATCTTCAGCAGAGGAGAACGAAATGAAAGGATTAATGTATGTGTTAATGACCCAGTTCTGCGTGTGCTCTACGTAAAATGTGGCTGCAGATGGCTGTGCTGCATCGACACGTGAGGTTTGGGAGCCACCTTACATCTAATGGGTGGGGGTCTTACATTGAGGTCCCCACTTCAGACATTTCTGATATTTCCAGTGAATTTTCCAAGGAAGTTTCAGATAAAAATACCATAAGAAAATGTGGTCAACCTTGTTTTAGTTTTTTTTTTTAATATATAAGATTTTTAGTTATAGTCTTTGTTATGTTCAC
This sequence comes from Phyllobates terribilis, assembly GCF_046119375.1. Taxonomy (NCBI): domain Eukaryota; kingdom Metazoa; phylum Chordata; class Amphibia; order Anura; family Dendrobatidae; genus Phyllobates; species Phyllobates terribilis. The sequence continues at coordinate 4,818,699 of NW_027362891.1, forward strand.
ATAGAAGACCGGTGGGTTTTTTCTTTTTTAGGAACAAAGTATATACAGTGGGGAAAATAAGTATTGGATACACTGACGATTTTGCAAGTTTTCCCACCTACAAAGAATGGAGAGGGCTGTAATTTTTATCGTAGGTACACTTCACCTGTGAGAGACAGAATCTAAAAATAAAAAACAGAAAATAACATTTTATAATTTTTACATACTTATTTCATGCAATTATGCAAATTAATTATTTGATACAATAGAAAAACAGATCTTAATATTTGGTACGGAAACCTTTGTTTGCAATTACAGAGGTCAGACGTTTCCTGTAGTTCTTGACCAAGTTTGCAGACACTGCAGCAGGAATTTTGGACCACTCCTCCATACAGATCTTCTCCAGATCTTTCAAGTTTCGGGACTGTTGCTGGGTGCAGTTGTCCTGTCCCCTTTGCAGAAAAGCACCCCCAAAGTATAAGGTTTCCCCAGCATGCTTCTCAGTTGGGACGGTGTTCTTGGGGTTGTACTCATCCTTCTTCTTTCTCCAAACACGTCAAGTGGAGTTGATACCAAAAAGTCCTATTTTGGTCTCATCTGACCACATGACCCTCTCCCATGCCTCCTCTGGATCACTCAGATGGTCAATGGCGAACTTCAAACGGGCCTGGACATGTGCTGGCGTGAGCAGGGGACCTTGCGTGACCTGCAGGAGTTTAATCCATGACGGCATAGTGTGTTACTAATGGTAATGTTTGAGACTGTAGTCTCGGCTCTCTTCAGGTCATTGACCAGGTCCTCCTGTGTAGTTCTGGGCTGATTCCTGACCTTTCTCAGAATCATCCTTATCCCACGGGTCGAGATCTTGCATGGAGCCCCAGACCGAGGAAGATTGACAGTCATCTTGTGTTTCTTCCGTTTTCTAATAATTGTGCCAACAGTTGTTGCTTTCTCACCAAGCTGCTTGCATATTGTCCTGTAGCCAATCCCAGCCTGGAGCAGGTCTACAATTTTGTCCCTGGTGTCCTTAGATAGCTCTTTGGTCTTAACCATGGTGGATAGGTTGGAGTGTGATTGATTGAGTGTGTGGACAGGTGTCTTTTATACAGGTAACGAGTTCAAACAGGTACAATAAATACAGGTGAGGAGTGCAGAGTAGGAGGGCTTCTGAAAGAAAAACTAACAGGTCTGTGAGAGCGAGATTTCTTGCTGGTTGGTAGGTGATCAAATACTTATTTCATGCAATGAAATGCGATTTAATTATTTAAAAATCATACAATGTGATTTTTTTTTTGGATTTTATTTTTAGATTCTGTCTCTCACAGTTGAAGTGTACCTATGATAAAAATGACAGACCTCTCCATTCTTTGTAGGTGGGAAAGCTTGCAAAATCGGCAGTGTATCAAATACTTATTTTCCCTACTGCGGGCGTGTATGTATATATATATGTGTGTGTGTGTGTGTGTGTGTGTGTGTGTGTGTGTATGTACAGTACAGACCAAAAGTTTGGACACACCTCATTTAAAGATTTTTTATGTATTTTCATGACTATGAAAATTGTACATTCACACTGAAGGCATCAAAACTATGAATTAACACATGTGGAAATATATACTTAACAAAAAAGTGTGAAACAACTGAAAATATGTCTTATATTCTAGGTTCTTCAAAGTAGCCACCTTTTGCTTTGATGACTGCTTTGCACACTCTTGGCATTCTCTTGATGCGCTTCAAGTGGTAGTCACCGGAAATGGTCTTCCAACAATCTTGAAGGAGTTCCCGGAGATGCTTAGCACTTGTAGGCCCTTTTGCCTTCACTCGGCGGTCCAGCTCACCCCAAACCATCTCGATTGGGTTCAGGTCTGGTGACTGTGGAGGCCAGGTCATCTGGCGTAGCACCCCATCACTCGCCTTCTTGGTCAAATAGCCCTTACACAGCCTGGAGGTGTGTTTGGGGTCATTGTCCTTTTGAAAAATAATTGATGGTCCAACTAAACGCAAACCGGATGGAATAGCATGCCGCTGCCAGATGCTGTGGTAGCCATGCTGGTTCAGTATGCCTTCAATTTTGAATAAATCTCCAACAGTGTCACCAGCAAAGCACCCCCACACCATCACTCCTCCTCCTCCATGCTTCACTGTGTGAACCAGGCATGTAGAGTCCATCCGTTCACCTTTTATGCATCGCACAAAGACACGGTGGTTGGAACCAAAGATCTCAAATTTGGACTCATCAGACCAAAGCACAGATTTCCACTGGTCTAATGTCCATTCCTTGTGTTCTTTAGCCCAAACAAGTCTCTTCTGCTTGTTGCCTGTCCTTAGCAGTGGTTTCCTAGCAGCTATTTTACCATGAAGGCCTGCTGCACAAAGTCTCCTCTTAACAGTTGTTGAAGAGATGTTTCTGCTGCTAGAACTCTGTGTGGCATTGACCTGGTCTCTAATCTGAGCTGCTGTTAACCTGCGATTTCTGAGGCTGGTGACTCGGATAAACTTATCCTCAGAAGCAGAGGTGACTCTTGGTCTTCCTTTCCTGGGGCAGTCCTCATGTGAGACAGTTTCTTTGTAGCGCTTGATGGTTTTTGCAACTGCACTTGGGGACGCTTTCAAAGTTTTCACAATTTTTCGGACTGACTGACCTTCATTTCTTAAAGTAATGATGGCCACTCGTTTTTCTTTACTTAGAATTTGTATGATGGCAAGAAAAAAGCATCTAACAGTCTATTCAGTAGGACTATCAGCTGTGTATCCACCAGACTTCTGCACAACACAAGTGATGGTCCCAACCCCATTTATAAGGCAAGAAATCCCACTTATTAAACCTGACTGGGCACACCTGTGAAGTGAAAACCATTTCCGGTGACTACCTCTTGAAGCTCATCAAGAGAATGCCAAGAGTGTGCAAAGCAGCCATCAAAGCAAAAGGTGGCTACTTTGAAGAACCTAGAATATAAGACATATTTTCAGTTGTTTCACACGTTTTTGTTAAGTATATAATTCCACATGTGTTAATTCATAGTTTTGATGCCTTCAGTGTGAATGTACAATTTTCTTAGTCATGAAAATACAGATAAATCTTTAAATGAGAAGGTGTGTCCACCTTTTGGTCTGTACTGTATATATACACTGCTCAAAAAAATAAAGGGAACACTTAAACAACAGAATATAACTCCAAGTGCATCAAACTGTCCACTTAGGAAATGACACTGATTGACAATCAATTTCACATGCTGTTGTGCAAATGGAATAGACAATAGATGGAAATTATTGGCAATTATCAAGACACCCTCAAAGGATTGATTCTGCAGGTGGGGACCACAGACCACATCTCAGTACCAATGCTTTCTGGCAGATGTTTTGGTCACTTTTGAATGTTGGTTATGCTTTCACACTCGTGGTAGCATGAGACGGACTCTACAACCCACAGAAGTTGCTCAGGTAGTGCAGCTCATCCAGGATGGCACATCAGTGCGAGCTGTGGCAAGAAGGTTTGCTGTGTCTGTCAGCGTAGTGTCCAGAGGCTGGAGGTGCTACCAGGAGACAGGCCAGTACACCAGGAGACAAGGAGGGGGCCGTAGGAGGGCAACAACCCAGCAGCAGTACCGCTACCTCCGCCTTTGTGCAAGGAGTAACAGGGGGAGCACTGACAGAGCCCTGCAAAATGACCTCCAGCAGGCCACAAATGTTCATGTGTCTGCACAAACGGTTAGAAACCGACTCCATGAGGGTGGTATGAAGGCCCGACGTCCACAGATGGGGGTTGTGATCACATCCCAACATTGTGCAGGACGCTTGGCATTTGCCACAGAACACCAGGATTGGCAAAGTCGCCACTGGCGCCCTGTGCTCTTCACAGATGAAAGCAGGTTCACACTGAGCACATGTGACAGACATGACAGAGTCTGGAGACGCCGCGGAGAGCGATCTGCTGCCTGCAACATCCTTCAGCATGACCGGTTTGGCAGTGGGTCAGTAATGGTGTGGAGTGGCATTTCTTTGGAGGGCCGCACAGCCCTCCATGTGCTCGCCAGACGTAGCCTGACTGCCATTAGGTACCGAGATGAGATCCTCAGACCCCTTGTGAGACCATATGCTGGTGCGGTTGGCCCTGGGTTCCTCCTAATGCAGGACAATGCCAGACCTCATGTGGCTGGAGTGTGTCAGCAGTTCCTGCAAGATGAAGGCATTGAAGCTATGGACTGTCCCACCCGTTCCCCAGACCTGAATCCGATTGAGCACATCTGGGACATCATGTCTCGCTCCATCCACCAACGTCACGTTGCACCATAGACTTTCCAGAAGTTGGCGGATGATTTAGTCCAGGTCTGGGAGGAGATCCCACAGGAGACCACCTCATCAGGAGCATGCCCAGGCGTTGTAGGGAGGTCATACAGGCACGTGGAGGCCGCACACAATACTGAACCTCATTTTGACTTGTTTTAAGGACATTACATCAAAGTTGGATCAGCCTGTAGTGTGTTTTTCCACTTTAATTTTGGGGGTGGCTCCAAATCCAGGCCTCCATTAGTTAATAAATTTGATTTCCATTGATGATTTTTATGTGATTTTCTTGTCAGCACATTCAGCTTTGTACAGAACAAAGTATTCAATGAGAATATTTCATTCATTCAGATCTAGGATGTGTTATTTGAGTGTTCCCTTTATTTTTTTGAGCAGTGTATGTATATGTGTGTGTATATATATAATTTTTTTTAATTTTTTTCAATACATATTTCACTTTGGAGCTGACATAAGTCATGGACATGGGCTCTGTATCATGATATGTCTCCAATTTAGCAAATCTAGATCATGAAAGTAACTCTGTGACCTGCCATGTTGTCACCCTGAGTAATATGCTATAGGTATCATTACTGAGTCATATAGTGATGAAGTGATTGACAGTTGCTCCTGCTTTCTATCGAGCGTCTCTCCTGCTCTCTCTCTCTCGAGCGTCTCTCCTGCTCTCTCTCTCGAGCGTCTCTCCTGCTCTCTCTCTCGAGCGTCTCTCCTGCTCTCTCTCTCGAGCGTCTCTCCTGCTCTCTCTCTCTCGAGCGTCTCTCCTGCTCTCTCTCGAGCGTCTCTCCTGCTCTCTCTCTCGAGCGTCTCTCCTGCTCTCTCTCTCAAGCGTCTCTCCTGCTCTCTCTCGAGCGTCTCTCCTGCTCTCTCTCTCGAGCTTCTCTCCTGCTCTCTCTCTCGAGCTTCTCTCCTGCTCTTTCTCTCGAGCGTCTCTCTCTCTCTTGCATCTCTCCTGCTCTCTCTCTCTCGAGCGTCTCTCCTGCTCTCTCTCTCGAGCGTCTCTCCTGCTCTCTCTCGAGCGTCTCTCCTGCTCTCTCTCGAGCGTCTCTCCTGCTCTCTCTCTCGAGCTTCTCTCCTGCTCTCTCTCGAGCGTCTCTCCTGCTCTCTCTCGAGCGTCTCTCCTGCTCTCTCTCGAGCTTCTCTCCTGCTCTCTCTCTCGAGCTTCTCTCCTGCTCAATCTCTCGAGCGTCTCTCTCTCTCTCGAGCGTCTCTCCTGCTCTCTCTCTCTTGAGCGTCTCTCCTGCTCTCTCTCTCTCGAGCGTCTCTCTCTCTCTAGCATCTCTCCTGCTCTCTCTCTCTCGAGCATCTCTCCTGCTCTCTCTCTCTCGAGCGTCTCTCCTGCTCTCTCTCTCGAGCGTCTCTCCTGCTCTCTCTCTCGAGCGTCTCTCCTGCTCTCTCTCTCGAGCGTCTCTCCTGCTCTCTCTCTCTCTCGAGCGTCTCTCCTGCTCTCTCTCTCGAGCGTCTCTCCTGCTCTCTCTCTCGAGCGTCTCTCCTGCTCTCTCTCTCGAACGTTTCTCCTGCTCTCTCTCTCGAGCGTCTCTCCTGCTCTCTCTCTCTCGAGCGTCTCTCCTGCTCTCTCTCTCTCGAGCGTCTCTCCTGCTCTCTCTCTCGAGCGTCTCTCCTGCTCTCTCTCTCTCAAGCGTCTCTCCTGCTCTCTCTCTCTCGAGCGTCTCTCCTGCTCTCTCTCTCGAGCGTCTCTCCTGCTCTCTCTCTCGAGCGTCTCTCCTGCTCTCTCTCTCGAGCGTCTCTCCTGCTCTCTCTCTCTCGAGCGTCTTTCTAGCGTCTCTCCTGCTCTCTCTCTCGAGCGTCTCTCCTGCTCTCTCTCGAGCGTCTCTCCTGCTCTCTCTCTCTCGAGCGTCTCTCCTGCTCTCTCTCTCTCGAGCGTCTCTCCTGCTCTCTCTCTCTAGCGTCTCTCCTGCTCTCTCTCGAGCGTCTCTCCTGCTCTCTCTCTCGAGCGTCTCTCCTGCTCTCTCTCTCGAGCGTCTCTCCTGATCTTGAGCGTCTCTCCTGCTCTCTCTCTCTCTCTCTCAAGCGTCTCTCCTGCTCTCTCTCTCTCGAGCATCTTTCTAGCGTCTCTCCTGCTCTCTCTCTCGAGCGTCTCTCCTGCTCTCTCTCTTGAGCGTCTCTCCTGCTCTCTCTCTCTCTCGAGCGTCTCTCCTGATCTCGAGCATCTCTCCTGCTCTCTCTCTCTCTCGAGCGTCTTTCTAGCGTCTCTCCTGCTCTCTCTCTCTCGAGCGTCTTTCTAACGTCTCTCCTGCTCTCTCCAGCCCTTGTCTGCTTGATCGCTGATACTGCCATACTTTGTGGTCTGTATACACTGTGTTCCAAATTATTATGCAAATATTATTTTCTCAGATTTTCCCAAATTACCTATATGAATTGCAGTCATTGTAATTTTCCAGTCAAATAACTATTAGAGTACAATTGAAAGGTTTTTGTACAAACTGCCTATGATAACAGTATATTTAAAAAAATAAAACACTCAAACTGCACTCAAAATGCATGTTCCAAATTATTATGCACAGCTGAGTTTTCAACCTTTTAATTTTAATAAAGAACAAAAAAATGGTCTTTTTTGAAATTATAAGCATTAGCAGGTTATTACACACTGAAATCAAACAGTTTTCAACTCAAAACTTTATTCTAGGTGATGTTACATTTGCACATAGGACCGCTTGTTCGAAAGGAGCTTCTGAACTCTCTCGTCCATTGAATTTGTCAGGTTTTGGATGGTTTCTGCTTCAGTTGTTTTGCATGAGGACAGAATACCCTCCCAGAGCTGTTGCTTAGATGTGAACTGCCTCCCGCCATCATAGACACTCCTTTTGATGATGCTCCAGAGGTTCTCAATGGGGTTGAGGTCAGGGGAGCATGGGGGCCACACCATAAGTTTGTCCCCTTTTATGCCCATAGCAGCCAGAGATGCAGATGTGTTATGTGCAGCATGAGACGGGGCATTATCATGCATGAAAATGATCTTGCTGCGGAATGCACAGTTCTTCTTCTTGAACCATGGAAGCAAGTGCTGTTTGAGAAACTCAACATACATTATGGAGTTCATCTTTACCCCTTCAGGGATCCTAAAAGGGCCGACAATCTCTCTCCCCATGATTCCAGCCCAAAACATTACTCCACCTCCTCCTTGTTGGCGCTGTAGCCGTGTTTGCATGGGGTGTCCATCAACCAGCCATCCTCCACTCCATCCATCTGGACCATCAAGATCATTTCATGCATGATAATGCACCGTCTCATGATGCACATAACACATCTGCATCTCTGGCTGCTATGGGCATAAAAGGGGACAAACTTATGGTGTGGCCCCCATGCTCCCCTGACCTCAACCCCATTCAGAACCTCTGGAGCATCATCAAAAGGAGTGTCTATGATGGCAGGAGGCAGTTCACATCTAAGCAACAGCTCTGGGAGGGTATTCTGTCCTCATGCACAACAATTAAAGCAGAAACCATCCAAAACCTGACAAATTCAATGGACGAGAGAGTTCAGAAGCTCCTTTCGAACAAGGGGTCCTATGTGCAAATGTAACATCACCTAGAATAAAGTTTTGAGTTGAAAACTGTTTGATTTCAGTTTGTAATAACCTGCTAATGCTTAGAATTTCAAAAATGACCATTTTTTTGTTCTTTATTAAAATGAAAAGGTTGAAAACTCTGCTGTGCATAATAATTTGGAACATGCATTTTGAGTGCAGTTTGAGTTTTTTATTTTTTAAAAAATATACTGTTATCATAGGCAGTTTGTACAAAAACTGTTCAATTGTACTCTAATAGTTATTGACTGGAAAATTACAATGACTGCAATTCATATAGGTAATTTGGGAAAATCTGAGAAAATATTATTTGCATAATAATTTGGAACACAGTGTATATGTACAATTTTAATATGATCAATAGAAATATGTAAATATATTATATATATACACACACTGCTCAAAAAATAAAGGGAACACTTAAACATCACAACTCCAAGTCAATAACACTTCTGTGAAATCTACCTGTCCAGTTATGAAGCAACACGGATTGTGAATCAATTTCTCCTGCTGTTGTGCAAATGGAGCAGACAACTGGTAGAAATGATAGGCAATTAGCCAGATACCCCCTATAAAGGAGTGGTTCTGCAGGTGGTGACCACAGACCATTTCTCTGTTCTCATTCTTTTTGGCTGATGTTTTGGTCACTTTTTCATTTTGCCATTGCTCTCACCCCTAGAGGTACATTAGCATTAGGCAGTGTCTACAGTACAACCCACAGAAGTTGCTCAGGTAGTGCCGTTCATCCAGGATGGCACATCAGTGCGAGCTGTGGCAAGAAGTGTAGCTGTGTCTGTCAGCACAGTGTCCAGAGCATGGAGCAGATACCAGGAGATGTGCAGGGAGCCATAGGAGGGCAACAACCCAGCAACAGGACCGTTACCTCCTCCTTTGTGCAAGGAGGAACAGGAGGAGCACTGCCAGAGCCCTGCAAAATGACCTCCAGCTGGCCACAAATGTGCATGTGTCTGCACAAACGGTTAGAAACCGACTCCATGAGGGTGGTATGAGGGCCCGATGTCCACAGATGGGGGTTGTGCTCACAGCCCAACACCGAGCAGGACGCTTGACATTTGCCACAGAACACCAGGATTGGCAAAGTCGCCACTGGTGCCCTCTGCTCTTCACAGATGAAAGCTCAGTATTGTGTGTGGCCTCCACGTGCCTGTATGACCTCCCTACAACGCCTGGGCATGCTCCTGATGAGGTTGCGGATGGTCTCCTGTGGGATCTCCTCCCAGACCTAGACTAAAGCATCAGCCAACTCCTGAACAGTCAGTGGTGCAACGCGACGTTGGTGGATGTGACTCGCCCCCTGGGCCGTGGGGTACTCGGATCCGGGCAGTAGGGGAACGATGGGAGTAGTAGTGGCAACCCGGTTTCGTGGCTCAGGGTGGTCAGGCCAGTGGTAGTCCGTTATGTGCTGATGTTTATGTCCGACTACGCCACCCGTGGATTTGCGGTTATTAGGAACCGCCGCTGCATGCCGACCGCTGGGGCTGATGAGGTGTGCAGCTAGGGTAGTGTGACTCCCCACGGGAAGAGTGCGGCCCCAGGGCAGTATAGTGGATGGTGGGAGTGATGGTGGTGAGAGTCCCAGTGCTGATAGTGCTGGAGAAGCAAGGAGCACACAGACAACAGGTTGCAGTCCAGGGTCTTTACTAGAACAGGTAAATTGACCCATAAACAGTCCCGGCTAGGAGGGGGACCTGGATGTCTGAGAGCAACGGGGAAATTGGCCCTGGTCAGGGTGAGGGTGTAGGCCTACCGTGCTTTCTGCGCTCCTTCTGGCTATCTCCTCCTGATAGGGTAACAGCCCACGTTTCCAAGCTTTCCATGTATTCTCGCCTGTATGGCCTGCGACGTGGGTTCCTTTCTGCTCCCAGCCTTGTACGGCTTTACTGGTACCTTCTGTTGTGGCAGGGCCTCCAGGCTTCTTAGGCCAAGGAATATACAGTCCCCTGCGGACTGGTTCTCTGCTGGGGGATGTGGAATCCTCTCAGCCTCAGACACCAAAGTCTGGTAAATTAAGTCCTCTTTCTGCCAAGACAGGCTCTCTTCGCCTCTTGTCTCTGGCTTGTGGCTCTCCTCCTGCCACACTTCCTCTTAGGTGCAGTGCAACTGTCTGTCCCTGTTCTGCTCTGGGACAAGTCTCAATGCTGAGACAGGTCATCCAGTTCTCTCTAACCCTGCCCCCAGCACCAGCTTTTATAGGGGCAGCCTGCTCCCCCTACTGGCCTGAGACAGGAGGCATTGCATGCTAATGTTCCCCTGACTAGAGAACCTCCCCCTTGCTCTCAGACACAGCTTTAATACATTTTGTGGCATCCAGGCCAGGGTGACACATTCCCCCCTAGTGAAATTTAGTACTCCGGGACTAAACAATAAACAAAGACAATAAAACATTAATAGACATTAATAGACAGACGACGCACAAATTGAGTTCTTAAGGTCACAGTGTGGCCTGTGACCGGGTGTCCATATCACCAATACAACGGGGAGCCTTAACCAGGTGGGGGTCTGTCCTACCCCAAGTCCTTCACAGTCTTAGTTCATTCCTTGGTTAGGCTCCGAACGCAGTCCATACCAGGTCCCGGTTATAAAAAGTCCATAACCTGTGAGTCCTTACAGTAACTGCAAGAAACTGAAACACGGAATTACCAAACATGCATGTAACTTTGCAAACAATTCAACATTTGGCAACAAGGTTATTTACAATTTTAGTGCGCTCTATATTCTCCAGCGAGCGGGTATCAGCCCCTTTGTGCTCCTGGTTGACCTACGTAGCCCACTGTCTGGTGGTGGACCAACCTGGCTTTCCCCACTAGCGTTAGGGGTACAGCTACCAGCTGGGTGTACAGGTAGGGAAGGCAGCTGTCTGTGGGTCCTTTGGCTTACCGCAGGCATGGCAGGCTCACTGTCAGCAGAGGGTTGACTCTCCTGGGCTGCTGGAACAGGCTCTTCTGCCTCTGGAACCGCTTGCTCCTCTTCACCTTCCGGCTCTGGTGTTGGTTGTTGCTGTGCCGGTTGCAGGAAATGCAGGACGGGTACCACTATGGCATCATTTATGCGAGTCCAGGACTGAGGGAACTCTCCGAGAACGGTGCTGATCATTTCTTCCTTGTCCTCTGCGGGTTCAAGGTCACTCTGATCTTCTTCTACACTACGGAGTTGCTCGGGGCATCTTTTGAGATGGTCTCTGGAGACGGTACTAGTGGTTTCTCCTCCGTCCTTGGTGATCACGCACACCTTCGGGTTGTCGTGATCAGACTGCAGTACGGTGTAGGGTTCCCTTTCCCACTGGTCGTCCAACTTGTGAAGCCTTCTTTTTCGCTTTAGGACTTGCTCACCAGGTTCTAGGGGACCAGCAGGGGCGTGTTGGTTGAAGAGTTTTTCTTGCCTCTCTCTCACCTGGGCCAGGCTCTTCTCCACAGTCTACTGCACCTTCTTGTACTGCAGTTGCCTTTCCGTATCCCAGTCCGCATCCGGGGAGGTGTCCTCAGGCGTTAGGACTCCCATCTCCAGGTCTATAGGCAGCTTACCCGGTCTGGGTCGCATCAGGTAAGCCGGGGTGCAGTTGGTAGCATTCACCGGGATATGATTGTATAAGTCTATCAGGTCCGGCAGTTTTTCTGGCCACAGGCTGCGCTCCTCCAGGGGCAACGTCTTCAGGAGATCAATGACTATATTGTTCATCTTCTCACACATCCCGTTGGTTTGTGGGTGGTAAGGCGTTGTCCGAATTTTCTTACAGCCATAGAGGTTGCCGAACTCCTGGAAGATTTCAGCCTCGAACGCTGGACCCTGGTCTGTCAGGACCTGTTCCGGATACCCGTGTGGACGGCAAAAAATATTGCTGGAAGGCTCTGGCCGCTGTTTGGGCTGTCAAGTCTTTTACTGGGACCACCACTAGAAAACGGGAATAGTGGTCCACGATTGTCAGGGCATAGATGTATCCTGACCGGCTGGGAGCCAATTTGACATGGTCCAGAGCTACCAGCTCAAGAGGCTGCGTGGTGACGATGGGCCTCAAGGGTGTCTTCTGGCTGGTGCGGTCCTTCCTCCTTAGGTGACAAGGGCCACAGTCTCTGCACCATTTTTCTACAGCTCCTCTCATGCCGACCCAAAAGAACCTTCCTCTTAGTAGGAACTCCAGTTTCTTCCAACCGAACCGATGTGTCCCGCTCTGTCATGGTAAGCCCCCAGGACCATAGCTGCATCCCGCCTTGGGACCACGACTTGCCAGGTCAGCTCGTGCGTCCGGTGGTTGACAATCCTTCTGCACAACTTGCCTTCGTAGAGGAACAGCTTGCTCTTCTCTTTCCATAGCTGCTTGGCTTCCTCTGGAGCATCCGGATCTATGCGGGCATCTTCCTGGGTCAGCAGATCTTTCACCAGGCGGATGGCAGGGTCACTATCTTGGGTCTCGGCCCAGCTGTGTTGAGGTAGGGGATTTATCATCACGGTTGTTAGATCCTCCTCCTTCACGCGGTGGGAGTATTGAGCAGCTCCATACCGGTGAAACGCGGGGAGTTCTACCTCCTCCAGCTCTTCTGGGTCTTCGTCACCTTCAGATAAGTGAGGCATCCTCGATAGGGCGTCAGCGTTGGCATTGGTTTTGCCGGCCCGGTACTTGATCAGTCATAGTTGGAGAGACGGGCCATCCACCGCTGTTCTAGGGCACCCAGTCTTGCATTGTCCAGGTGTGTCAACGGGTTGTTGTCCGTGTACACGGTGAACTTTGCGGAGGCCAGGTAATGCTTGAAGCGTTCCGTCACGGCCCACACCACCGCCAAGAATTCTAGCTTGAAGGAGCTGTAATTCTCCGGGTTCCTCTTGGTGGGTCTCAGCTTCCGGCTGGCGTACGCGATCACCCTTTCTCTGCCCTGTTGGTTTTGGAACAGTACGGCTCCCAGTCCCACATTACTGGCATCTGTGTGGAGAATGAAAGGCTGGCCATAATCAGGGCAGGCCAGGATCTCGTCCCCTGTGAGGGCCATCTTTAGCTGGCGGAAGGACTCCTCTTCCGGTTTATCCCACTTGAAGGGCGGCTTTTGGCTCCTGGACTTAGACTGTCCGATCAGGAGGTCCTGCATAGGAGCTGCCATCTTAGTGAACCCGGGGATGAACCTTCGGTAGTAGCCTACCAACCCGAGAAACTGTCTCACCTCTTTGATGTTCGAGGGGCTTGGCCAGCTCTTGATTGCCGTGACCTTGTCAGGGTCGGGGGCCACTCCTTCCGCGCTTACCACGTGCCCTAGGTACTGGTCCTTTGGTTTCAGCAGGTGACACTTCGATGGTTTCACCTTCAGGCCATAGCCTGCCAGGGCTTCGAACACCTCGGCCAGGTGCTTTAGGTGGTCCTCGTAGGTCTTCGAATAGACGATCACGTCGTCCAGGTAAAGGAGGACCGTCTTGAAGTTTCGGTGCCCTAGACATCATTCCATCAGCCTCTGGAAGGTCCCTGGTGCGTTGCAGAGCCCGAAGGGCATACAGTTGAACTCACTCAGTCCCATCGGGGTGGTGAAGGCAGTCTTCTCCTTGTCAGCCTCTGCCACAGGAACCTGCCAGTACCCGCTAGTAAGGTCCAAAGTAGAAAAGAAGTTAGCAGATTTTAGTGCGGCTAAAGACTCCTCTATTCTAGGCAGCGGATATGCGTCTTTGTGGGTGATACGGTTGATTTGTCTATAGTCCACGCACATTCTCATGGTGCCGTCTTTCTTTTTGACCAGAACCAAGGGGGCTGCCCAGGGGCTACAGCTGTCTCTAATAACCCCAGCTTCTTTCATCTCTCTTAGCATGCCCTTTGCGTTCTGATAATGTGCAGGGGGTACAGGTCTGTGCCTCTCTTTTATTGGTGGGTGGCTCCCTGTGGGGATGTGGTGTTCTATCCCTTTTACTCTGCCGAAGTCTAGCGGGTGCTTACTAAAGACTCTCTCGTACTCCTGTACCACCCGGTAGACTCCTTGTTTTTGGTGCAGGGGAGTGGAGTCAGCACCCACATGGAGTTTCTGGCACCAGTCCTCCTTTTGTTTCTGGGAGCCATTACCTTCCGCCTGAGGAGATGGAGGCAAGGGTTCCACGGCCCTGATAGCTTTGTGTTCGACAACAAACAGTTTGGCGAGTGTAGCGTACCTGGGTAAGTGTACTTCCCTCTCCCCAATGTTGAGGATGCGGACGGGCACCCTCCCATGACGGACATCAACCACCCCCCGGGCTGTCAAAATGGTGGGCCTGCTGTCTGAGTACACGGGTTCTACCATGGCTTGGTAGTCTCTACCTCTCAACCCGATTGCAGTCCGACACCAGATCATCATTTCACTTTTGGGAGGCATGGAAATGGGGAATGGGTCACTCAGTCTTACGCTACCGATCTCACCACCAGACAGTTCTACCTGCTGCCGTCTCATCAGGGCTTTTATCTCCTTGTTGAGGACTCGCTGTTGGCTGGAACTAGCATTCACCGCCACCTGTTGTAGAATTACAATTACCTCTGAAAGACAATTTTCAATTACGTTAGTACCCACAGTTATTTTAGGGTGACTTTCACGACGGTCAATGTCCACAATAATCACCCCCTGTGCCGGCAGTTCAACTTTACCAATTTTAATGGTCATCTCCTTGAACCTCATCTGCGGCACGGGTAAGCCATTACTGGCGATGATGCTCAAGTTATTGTCTGGATACCGTGTGATATCAGCATCAGTCCAATACTGCTTAAAAAGTACATAAGGGATAGTGGTTACTTGTGACCTATTATCCAGCAAGGCGCTCATGGGGATACCGTCCAGCACCATGGGTAAAACCGGGCGCCCCCCAACGTACTTATTACGCCAATTGTAAGGGCCTGGTGATCTTATGCCTGGGGGTTGGCCCTTTGCCCCAGGTTGGACCCTTTTAAATTACAGTACCTGGAAATGTGTCCGGGCTGGTTGCATCGACGGCAAATGGGCTGTCCATCCTCTGCGTAGCGGTCTGTGGGCCTCCCTCGGAACGACGGGATCCTCCTCTGTCGACGCCACGGGACATCCTCCGGACTTGAAGCCAGCTCGATGGGTCTTGACGGGTCCACTTGCAACGCCTGGACGGTCCTGGTCAACGCCGCGACGCTCCTGGTCAGCTCCTGGACTTGGTGGTGCAGGTCTTTCGACGGGGCTTGGTTCAGGGCCTGTGCATCAGCCCCCACGGGATCCATAGAGGAGGGCGCCGCCTCCTGGTGGTTGGTGAGAGCAGGGCGCCGGGGGTTTATAGCGCCACTGGTTGCAGATTCACGGAGCACCCTTATGGCCCTGTCCTTAAATTGGGCAAAGGTTAGGTCGGGGTTCTGAAAGAACATGAGACGCAGTTGGGCCCTGTGGGCGCTAGACAGCAGACCTTCTATGAATTGTTCTGTTAGCAGCTTATCCGTTTCCTGCACACTGCCAGGGTCAGTTTGTTGAATAGCCCTCAAGGCTTCCTGCAGATTTAGGGCATAGTCTCTGATGCTGTCCTGTGCCCGCTGCTTACATCCATAGAACCTCATTTTAATCTCAGCGGAGGTACGTGTGTCAAAGGTACCCCGCAGCCGGGCCAGAATACCCTTCACAGTCCTTTTATCCTCAGTGGGCCATGATTTTACCTCCCTTTGGGCTGCGCCAGTTAACTGCCCTGTCAATATGCTGACCTTCTGTTCCTCTGTCAGGGGGTAAACGTGGAACAAACTGTATAGCCTTTCCTTGAAGTCAGTTAGGGCATGGGGCTCCCCTGAGTATTTGGGCAGCCAGGCCGCTCCAGGGATGTAGGGCAGGGAAAAGGGCATCACCGCTGCTGCAGCTGCGTTGGTGGTAGTGGGCGCCTCTGTGTCCGACATCTTCCTCCCCCCTAGTTAAGCGTGGCCTACCTTCCGACGATCCTCTTCTGTAGGCCGCGGCTCCGTTGCTGCTGCTCTGGACGAGGACCTTGCGTCGCGTCCTGATGACGTCAGCGTCGCTCTCTCTCCCTTCCAGGACCTTGCGCAGCGTCGGTGCGTGGGGCGGAGCTTCGGATCTCGCGCGGTTTTGAAGTCCACGCCCCTCTTCTTCCCGCGCGGCGTCCTGAAGATGGCGTCCGATGGCGAGAAACAGCTGCGGATGGCGGGAAGACGGCAGAAGACGTCGGGAAACAGTCCAAGATGGCGTCTGATGGCGGGAATCGGCTCCGGATGGCGGGAAACGACTCCGGACGGCGGGAAACTTCGCCACAGGTAAGTTACAAAAGTCTTTTTCAGGCACGCAGTACCCGGTGGTTGCGGGCATGAAATCCTGCCGACTACGCCAAAGCTGACTCGCCCCTTGGGCCGTGGGGCACTCGGATCCGGGCAGTCTGGGAACGATGGGAGTAGTAGTGGCAACCCGGTTCCGTGGCTCAGGGTGGTCAGGCCAGTGGTAGTCCGTTATGTGCTATTGATTATGTCCGACTACGCCACCCGTGGATTGCGGTTATTAGGAACCGCCGCTGCATGCCGACCGCTGGGGCTGATGAGGTGTGCAGCTAGGGTAGTGTGACTCCCCACGGGAAGAGTGCGGCCCCAGGGCAGTATAGTGGATGGTGGGAGTGATGGTGGTGAGACTCCCAGTGCTGATAGTGCTGGAGAAGCAAGGAGCACACAGACAATAGGTTGCAGTCCAGGGTCTTTACTAGAACAGGTAAATTGACCCATAAACAGTCCCGGCTAGGAGGGGGACCTGGATGTCTGAGAGCAACGGGGAAATTGGCCCTGGTCAGGGTAAGGGTGTAGGCCTACCGTGCTTTCTGCGCTCCTTCTGGCTATCTCCTCCTGATAGGGTAACAGCCCACGTTTCCAAGCTTTCTGTGTATTCTCGCCTGTATGGCCTGCGACGTGGGTTCCTTTCTGCTCCCAGCCTTGTACGGCTTTACTGGTCCCTTCTGTTGTGGCAGGGCCTCCAGGCTTCTTAGGCCAAGGAATATACAGTCCCCTGCGGACTGGTTCTCTGCTGGGGGATGTGGAATCCTCTCAGCCTCAGACACCAAAGTCTGGTAAATTAAGTCCTCTTTCTGCCAAGACAGGCTCTCTTCGCCTCTTGTCTCTGGCTTGTGGCTCTCCTCCTGCCACACTTCCTCTTAGGTGCAGTGCAACTGTCTGTCCCTGTTCTGCTCTGGGACAAGTCTCAATGCTGAGACAGGCCATCCAGTTCTCTCTAACCCTGCCCCCAGCACCAGTTTTTATAGGGGCAGCCTGCTCCCCCTACTGGCCTGAGACAGGAGGCATTGCATGCTAATGTTCCCCTGACTAGAGAACCTCCCCCTTGCTCTCAGACACAGCTTTAATACATTTTGTGGCATCCAGGCCAGGGTGACACAGATGGAGCGAGACATGATGTCCCAGATGTGCTCAATCGGATTCAGGTCTGGGGAACAGGCGGGCCAGTCCATAGCTTCAATGCCTTCACCTTGCAGAAACTGCTGACACACTCCAGCCACATGAGGTCTGGCAATGTCCTGCATACTGCATAAGGGGCATAATGGGGGCATTACACTGTGTGGGGGCATAATACATACTACATAAGGGGCATAATGGGGGCATTAAACTTTTTGGGGCATCATACATACTGCATAAGGGGCATAATGGGGGCAATACACTGTGTGGGGGCATCATACATACTGCATAAGGGGCATAATGGGGGCATTACATTGTGTGGTAGCATCATACATCTTGTATAAGGGGCATGATGGGGGCAATACACTGTGTGGGGGCATCATACATACTGCATAAGGGGCATAATGGGGGCATTACATTGTGTGGTAGCATCATACATCTTGTATAAGGGGCATAATGGGGGCATTACACTGTGTGGGAGCATCATACATACTGCATGAGGGGCATAATGGTGGCATACACTGTGTGGTGCATCATACATACTGTATAAGGGGCATAATGGGGGCATTACACTGTGTGGGGCATCATATATACTGTATAAGGGGCATAATGGGGCATTACACTGTGTGGGGGCATCATACATACTGCATAAGGGGCATAATGGGGGCATTACACTGTGTGGGGGCATCATACATACTGCATAAGGAGCATAATGGGGGCATTACACTGTGTGGGGGCATCATGTATACTGCATAAGGGGCATAATGGGGGCATTACACTGTGTGGGGGCATCATACATCCTGCATAAGGGGCATAATGGGGGCATTACACTGTGTGGGGGGCATCATACATCCTGCATAAGGGGCATAACACTGTGTGGGGGCATCATACATCCTGCATAAGGGGCATAATGGGGGCATTACACTGTGTGGGGGGCATCATACATACTGCATAAGGGGCATAATGGGGGCATTACACTGTGTGGGTGCATCATACATCCTGCATAAGGGGCATAATGGGGGCATTACACTGTGTGGGGGCATCATGCATCCTGCATAAGGGGCATAATGGGGGCATTACACTGTGTGGGGGCATCATACATACTGCATAAGGGGTATAATGGGGGCATTACACTGTGGGGGGCATCATGCATCCTACATAAGGGGCATAATGGGGGCATTACACTGTGTGGGGGCATCATACATACTGCATAAGGGGTATAATGGGGGCATTACACTGTGGGGGGCATCATGCATCCTACATAAGGGGCATAATGGGGGCATTACACTGTGTGGGGGCATCATACATTCTGTATAAGGGGCATAATGGGGGCATTACACTGTGGGGCCAGTAAAGGGGCCCTTTACTATGAGAACAATACGTTTCCTCCCTTCCTGTCTCCATAGTTGGGTCGTATGTATCTATTACAGGAAACAGAACAAAAACCTTATGATTCTTATAAAGGGGCAACACAAGACCCCAAAAGAGTCTCTGTGCTCAAGGGGTTAATGCCCCCTGCGCCCAGTAATGGGGGATCCCCACATACCTCCACCTGCAGAGCCGCCACCACATATATGGCTGCTCTGTGCGCACAGGAGCTGTGATGAGATCACAGGAGGGGAAGAGTCAGGGGTCACATGATCAGGGGCCTCAGTGGATGTGTGACACCCCAGGGGTCTGGTTGCCACAGTGATAGAGATATTATGTCTGAGAGCAGGTGGGAGGTCCTTTGGTCAGGGATCCTGTGCATGCCACACCTCCTGCCCAGTCTTGGGAGGGGAAGGACTTCCCCTATATAAACCTGGGGCTGAGGCAGGGTAGGGAGTTCTGAGAGGAGAAGACAGGGAGCAGAGCTGCTCTATGGGCTCTGCTCCACAGGCAGGCCCTGTCCAGGGGCCTGAGCCTGGAGTCAAGGAGAGTAGAGACAAGAAACAGTCATATGAAGAAACAGCAGAAGCTCAGTGGGAGCAATACTAATACGAGTCAGGGGCTGGCAGCTGCAGAGCTCGCCCTGACTGAGAAGCTTTCTTACCGGACCCGGCGTCCGAGGCTGTGGGGACTAACTCTTACCCAGCAGCAGAAGCCGACCGGCAGGGGATTTCAGGTCCTCAGGCCCAGAAACCCGAAGGCACGGTCACACGCGTGGGACCAGCACCGCCATCGTGGAGCGGAAGCCATTAGAAGGCCCCGAGTCACCAGCCATACGGGTGAGCACCACACGGTACACTCAGGGACGTGGGCTACTTATATCCGCTTCTAGCAAGGTAGCCAGAAGAGTACAGTCAGTTTGGGAGGCCTACAACTCCGCCTGGCCAGGGGAGATCCCATCTGCTCAAGGACTGACCAGGCCCCGTTCGCTAGCAAGTACTCCGGGAGGGTCTATCGTTGTTACCAGTAAAGACCCTGAATTACACCGCACCGTCTCTGAGTGGTTCCTGCTACCCCCATTTTCCACGTCGGCTGCCCTGAGGCCATACCCCTCCCGTTGGGGGTTATACTATCACGCTGCACAATTCTACACCGGCCTCAGCGGTCTGCCCTGCAGCGGCAGCTCCATAGCTGCAAATCAACGGGTGGCGTAGTCGACACTCAAATAACATCTATCAAGACTGCCACACACTGAGTTGACTCCCTGGGCACGGACCGGGTCCCCGCCACTCGGAGACTACAACCTCATCTGATCCGGTTCCGGGTAAGCCCCGTGCGCGAGACGCTGCGCGACACAGCAGGCCCAGGGGCGCCGCGTCAGATGCAGGACTCTGCTGTGCTGGTTGTCATGGTGCTGGATGAGCTGAAGTTTATGTGTGGGGTCAGGAGTAGTGTTGAGCGATACCTTCCGATATCGGGAAATATCGTATCAGATTGGATAGGACCGATACCCAAAAGTATCGGATATCGCCGATTCCGATACCGGAAACCAATGCAAGTCAATGGGACACTAATATCAGAAAGCCATCCCAGCGTGAGAGAATTCTCCTGATTGTTTAAAAGCCGGCGGGCGGTAAAAAGCCGCCGGCTTTTAAACAATCACACAGCCCCATACTGCTTCCCCGCAGCCTCCCACCCCGATCCTGCGCTCCCCCCGCCACCTCCCATCCCGATCGTAAGTTAGGACCGGGCGGGGAGCGCAGCACCAAGGAGCAGGGAGCGAAGGACCCGGGCGGGGAAGCCGGCAGTGAAAAGACTACACCGCCGGCTTTCCTGTTCTGTGCTGCGCTCTCCCGCCGGTTATTTCAAATGAACAGCTGAGGTATCAGGTGATGCTGATCAGCTGTTCATTTGAAGTAGCCGCGGTGCCCTCAGAGGGTTCATGTGAGTTCATGCTTCACTGCATGAACTCACATGAACTTTCCCACGGCCGCACAGGTCAGCCTCACCTCCCAGACCATCAGACCCATCATGATTGGTGTGTGCGCAGGTGTCTGTGCGATGTGTGCGGGTGTGTGCGCGATGTCTGCGGGTGTCTGCGTGCAGGCAGACATAGGCTAATGTGACACTACTACTCCCATCGGCCTATGTCTGTCCCCCGTCCACTTGTGCCAGCAGGATCAGCTCGATGGGAGCAGTAGCTATTTTAGCTGCCCCATATGTTATTTTTGCCCCTATACATCTTTTATGTTTTTAGGCCCCCCATATATTTTTTTTGTTTTTGGTCCCCAATAAATTTTAAATACATTTTTCATTGGTGGCCAGTGGTTACCTAAAATAAATTAGTTCATACATTACCTGTCCCCGCCGATCGCCACCTAAAATAAAGTAAAAAATAAAAAACTACACCTATACTCACCTAGACACCTAATTCCCCGAAGCCATCGATCTCCTGTAATAAAATATAAAATAATAAACCACAACCTTATCCTTACCCCTCCGTAGTAGTCCACGAGTGTCCCACGAAGATCTCCAGTTTAGAGCAGCCACATAAAATGTGACCGCTCTAAACCACTGCCGCCGCTAGAATGACGGGGCCGTAAAGCAGCCCCATCATTGCATAAACCGGTGTCTAGGTGAGTATAGGTGTAGTTTTTTATTTTTTACTTTATTTTAGGTGGCGATCAGGTAATGTATGAACTAATTTATTTTAGGTAACCACTGGCCACCAATGAAAAATGTATTTAAAATTTATTGGGGACCAAAAACAAAAAAAATATATGGGGGGCCTAAAAACATAAAAGATGTATAGGGGCAAAAATAACATATGGGGCAGTTTAAATAGCAGGATCAGGCTGATGGGAACTACTGCTCCCATCGAGCTGATCCTGCTGGCACGAGTGGACGGGGGACAGACAAAGGCCGATGTGAGTAGTAGTGTCACATCGGCCTATGTCTGCCTGCACGCAGACACCCGCAGACATCGCGCACACACCCGCACACATCGCACAGACACCCGCGCACACTCCAATCATGATGGGTCTGATGGTCTGGGAGGTGAGGCTGACCTGTGCGGCCGTGGGAAAGTTCATGTGAGTTCATGCAGTGAAGCATGAACTCACATGAACCCTCTGAGGGCACCGCAGCTACTTCAAATGAACAGCTGATCAGCATCACCTGATACCTCAGCTGTTCATTTGAAATAACCGGCGGGAGAGCGCAGCACAGAACGGGAAAGCCGGCGGTGAAGTCTTTTCCCTGCCGGCTTCCCCGCCTGGGTCCTTCGCTCCCTGCTCCTTGGTGCTGCGCTCCCCGCCCGGTCCTAACTTACGATCGGGATGTGAGGTGGCGGGGGGAGCGCAGGATCGGGGTGGGAGGCTGCGGGGAAGCAGTATGGGGCTGTGTGATTGTTTAAAAGCCGGCGGCTTTTTACCGCCTGCCGGCTTTTAAACAATCAGGAGAATTCTCTCACGCTGGGATGGCATTCCGATATTAGCGTCCCATTGACTTGCATTGGTTTCCGGTATCGGAATCGGCGATATCCGATACTTTTTGGGTATCGGTCCGATCCAATCCGATCCGATATTTCCCGATATCGGAAGGTATCGCTCAACATTAAGTAATACATAAGAATAATATGTACTATGTCTGACCACTACAAACACTCATCTGAACTGGTCCAAGTGCTGTCATGTTTTTTCACGGGCAGCACTTAGACAATACGGTCGTGTGAATATAGGCTTATGATGCATCTGGTAATAAACATGTTAAGGATGGGCCGCTACTCATGGGCCACTGCTGTGTGCTTGCCCCCCAGGCTAAAATGTGCCAGCCAGCCCCTGCTGCACCGGGTGCCAGAAAACCTAGATACACCTTTGGAATAGGTATCCTGCAAAGTAAGGATGGGGTTTGGTGTTTTTAAATGATTTTATTGACTCTGTGCATTTATATTTTGTATCAATAATATGATATGGTTATATATATCTTCTGGATATCAGGAGGGCTTATCCCTGTGCCTTGACTCTCTCCTTCTCCTTCGATGTCCTGTATAGGCCAAAAAAAACTACGCGTTTCGAGGACTCACAGTTCCTCTTCGTCAGCTTCTCGCTGGTAGTCAAACTGGTAACCTAATAAAGTCCAAACGCCCCCCACAAAGATAATACAACCAAAGAAATGGAGGAAGATCCAATACTAACAAGACGGTGCAAAAGGACATATGGAGGTGCAATAGAACTAAGATAGAATTCCAATAAGAATAGACTGTGTGTGAAAAAAATAATAATAAAAAAGACTTTGTTCAAACTTTCACAATTAGTTAAAAATGAATAAAAATTATATACTTATATTTCTGATGGCTATAAAAAACAGTCTGTTAATCAGTGTATATTACCAGGATAGTATAAATTCGGCACTTAGTACCATCCAGAGATAAAAAGGAAAAAATGAAGGAGAAAAATAAAAACATTATATAGTATCTCCAATAGGGGTATCAATGTATAGAAACAAATACATATATAAAATAGGTGGATTCAAAGGAATATATCCAAAAGACATATTATATTGATAAAATATAAGGAGGTTCATAAAAGTGCAATGTAAATGTTCAATTGGTACTGGGATAAAAAATACATACAGTATATACCGCTGCGAGTTGAAGGCATACAGCTGACTCTCGTGATTAAGGCCCTTCAGAGCCAAGCTATTTAATGTGAAGAACCATTTGGATTCCATCCGCGACATTAATCTCAGGTAATCACCTCCCCTCCATTTTCTGGGGACTAATGGGATCCCACAAAACTTAGTGTCCTTATAAGATTGGTTGTGGAACTTCCGGTAGTGCCGGGACAGTGGATACCCTTCAAAACCTTCATTCATGTTGATAAAGTGTTCCTTCAGCCTTTTGATAACTTGCGCTTTGTACAGACATCTCCTCCTGCCAAGGCATAAAAAGGGCGTGGCTTGGGGTGTGGATATGGGCGTGGCCAGACTACGCGTGCCGCATGGTTTCGCCCTCTTTCTAGTCCTCATAGGTTGGCGGTATGCTTGTACTGAGCAGATCTGGGATATCAGTGATTAGGTCCCATATTGTGCACTGTAAGGTCTGGAAAAGCTCCTTCTATCCGTCTCTGTAGCACCAGAGGAAGAACAGAGGGGAAAAGACAGGATTTTCTACATGTCGCGTTATGTAGATGTTCTGCAGATTTATCACAACCGTCCACAAGAAGAAACTGCCATCACAGAGCCGCCTTTAGCTGTTGGAAAAGTTTAACCTTAGTTTTGAATAGTTGCTATAGCCAACAAGGACTTTCTATTTATGCTGGGTCACATGATGCTGGTGCTGGGTGATGTCATGTGACGGAATGTTGTGGGTGATGATGTCACAGAGGGCGTTGTGATGTCACCCTTGGGGTATATAAGGGGGCTCCATCCACCTGGAGCTCATATCTCATTGGCCATATCTTGGTGCTGAGATACCCCCTGGAGACAATGAGGATCGCCATATTGTTTCTGTGCTGTACCCTGTTCTACCCTGTGAATTACCATAGGCTGCCGGTGAGTACCTGTCTATTATTACATATGGAGGACGTTTAGAATCAGCTGCGGCAGGGGAAGGGGATGGGGAGGGGGGTCCTGTAAGAATTTACCTGCGGGAATAAGAGGTTATGGCAGGGAAAGGAGCTTAGGAAGTGACAGTCAGAGGGGATATAAGTGTGGGGTGACCCCTCTGACTCCCACATTCCTGCCTTGTCCTTGTAGTGATTAATGACTTTGGTGTTGTCCCTTATATATCACTTTGCAGTCACCAGTGATCGCTCCGCACTGTGATCCTAAACTACAGTCTCATTTACCTTTTTGCAAACGCCCAGAAGGGGAGGAGTGACATCACACCCATGTGAGCAGATCCCGCCCACTTTTACTGCAGTCGTAATGCGAGCTAGCTGTATTCTGTTTTCATGGAAATATCAGCAGCTGCTCCCCCTAGTGTTTACAAGATGAAAACATCAAAAGAGTTAAAATATTTTTTTCAGATTTTATACCATTAAAACCTTTTTAAATATATATGTGTATTTATATATAAATATAAATACTTTACAATTTTACAATTGTAAAAAAATTGCTGACACTTTCCCTTTAAAAGATCTAAAGACGTTCTGCTTCATGTGCCATTGTGACCAATCACAGCACAGATTATATTTTTTAAACTTTTCTTGAAAAACTGAAGCTGCTGCGTGATTGGAAATCATGTGGAAGGGTTCTCTTTTAGACATTTAGTTAGGTCCAAAGTATCAGTGACATGATGGATAGAACTGTGCAATGATGTCACAGAGGGCTTTGTGATGTCACCCCTGGGTATATTAGAAGCCTCGGCCCATCTGCAGCTTGTATCTCATTGACCATACCTTGGTGCTGAGAGACCTCTGGAGATGATGAGTATCATCCTATCATTTCTGTGCTTTACGTTGCTCTACCCCCCACATTACAGTACACTGAGGGCGAGTATGTTCTCATCAATATGGAGGTCACAAGGATCAGCTAATGAGAATATCGCCTCTTGCAGGACTTCTCATACTGGACACGTGACCGTCCGTCATATGAAAGTCCAACTGTAAATAATATTCCATGGACCCTGGAGGTGAATCCCAAACTTCTTCCTGATCTTCTCAATGGGATATTTCTGAAAGTTGCTTGATAATGTATCCATCACTGTATAATAACAAGGGCTCTCTGTTTGACTGGATTGGGTATAAATATACAGGACTTTATTATGTTTTTTTTCTTTATTATAGGATGACCCACTACCCGTGGATCTCAGAAGAAGCACCTATCAAGCTTCCATCAATCTTCCTCTTGGCTCTTCCGTGGCGCAGTTTTTGTTGCGGTGATGACACTACTGACAATACTAGAGTATTTGGCCTTAAGTCTTGTCCTGAGCAAGTGGGCAATGTCTGAACCTGGTGAAACAATCAGAAAACTCCTGAGAACAAAACCATTCTGAAGGAACAAAGTGCTTGTAAGGAGCCGATTTGCATCCCTCAGATTCAGAAGCAAGACTCCAGGAGAACACCTGTCCTGCCCAATGGCAAATGTTCTACTCCATCCATGGCTCCTGCACCGCAGGATGCGAAAAAGGTTCCTAGTTGCAACTATAAAGCGGCGTTCAGTGATATTGTCTGGGTCAGAACGATCCCTCACAACAATATAGGAAGAAGAGCTCGAAGTTCAACGCAGCTTAAAGAGAGGTTACTGATTTTTCAGAGAAGCCAACAACCCAGAATTCCAGAGCCAAGAGCACCAGAACCTAGAACACCAGAACCTACCATGTCAGAACCTAGTATGTCAGAACCTAGAATGCCAGAGCCTGAAATGCCTACAACACCTCAACCCAAAATCAAGAGGAGAAGATGTTTCCTTAGATGTCTTAGAGGCGAGGAAGATTGAGAAGGCAACTGCTTGAACTTTCCCATTGCTCGTGTTTTCATCACAGGTTAGTCCTATACATGCTGTCTGATGGGCACCATCTTACTACATACAATGCAGCATTGCACCTGAAATCGAATGGATATTTTGTCACACACTTGCACTTTAGCACCTTATCATATGGCGCATATATCTATGAACGCTTTGCTAAGTATCACTGTCTAGTATGTGCTTCTGATGAACCTATTTTAGGAAAACGTGTCGAGGTTTGGCATACTATGTACTTGAGTTTGGCGTACTATGTGCTTGTTGGTAAATTCTATTGCCATCTATAATCTACTAGATATTATAATGTCTCTGGTGGGATGCCCCATGCCGAATTGTTGATAACTGACTATGAGCATTGTCCTCTATTTCTTATCTACTATGGTTACAGGTTGATGTGAAGAGAGCTGTGCCATTGGTAGCGATTTTTCTACTGATTTGTCAGTTATATTTATGTTAGTTTAGCAAATTTCTGCTTGTAGGGTCTAATGTTTTACCATAGTGTATGTTCTGTGAGCTAAATTGTCATACTTATGCACTAGATAGATTATAAATTGTGATGCTTATGTACAAGATAGATTATTAGTTTAATCGGTGATTTTTTAAATATTTTTTAGCATCAGGAGACTCAAGAATCGCATCTTACAGAAGACAAGAAGCCTAAATGCCGAAGGGTGATGACCTGTTGATGGCCCACAGCTGGAGGGTCATTACCTCTTGATGGCACAAAACTGGACAGAAGATAAAAACATTTGATGGCACACAGCCGGAGGGTGATGATCTATTGATGGCCATAGCCAGAGGGTCATTACCTGTTGATGGCACACAGCCGGAGGGTGATGACCTATTGATGACCATAGCCAGAGGATCATTACCTGTTGATGGCACACAGCCGGACAGAGGATAATTACCTGTTGATGGCACACAGACGGATGGTCATTACCTGTTCATGGCGCACTGCCGGATGGTCATTACCTATTGATGGCACACAGCCGGAGGGTGATGACCAATTGATGGCCATAGCCAGAGGGTCATTACCTGTTGATGGTGCACTGCCGGATGGTCATTACCTGTTGATGGCACACAGCCGGATGGTCATTACCTGTTCATGGCACACTGCCGGATGGTCATTACCTGTTGATGGAACACAGCCGGAGGGTGATGACCTATTGATGGCCATAGCCAGAGGGTCATTACCTGTTGATGGCGCACTGCCGGATGGTCATTACCTGTTGATGGCACACAGCTGGAGGGTGATGACCAGTTGATGTCGGACTGCCGGATGGTCATTACCTGTTGATGGCACACAGCCGGACAGAGGATCATTACCTGTTGATGGCACAAAGCCGGTCAGAGGATAAGATCTTTTGATTGCATACACCGGGTCCCTCCCTGATAACAGGGAACCCTGGGGAATACTCGTCATCTTGATCCCCCACTGACTAAATACTTGCTCCACCTCAGCCTACACCATCATGGAGGACACTTCCACCTGTGTCCACTGTAAGGTTCGACTTTCTTTTATCATTTCAGCAGATTAATAAACATCATAAAGCTGTAAAACTATCGAGTAATTTATTATAAATTATTATAAAGAAATATAAAGTATAATAGATAGCTATAGAGGGCACAGAAGACGACTAACTATAGTAAGCATGGTATCGCCTGATATATACTGTATATTCTAGATGGCGCTATTACACTAAATACATCACAACCTCCAGGGTGATATTACCGTACAATGTGAGATCACTAATAATGGCCACAGATTATGAGAAAATGACCAGCTCCATAGTCCTGGAGTTATTATAAATGTCTCTAGTGTGAGGCAGGGACTGGACGAGTGTTGGAGGGAGGTATATTCCCCCAGGACGTCCTTTATGTATCCATGCTGTAGAATCTGCCGTATACTTCTGTTCTAGCAGTCAGACATTTCACTCTGCAAATCACAGGCTCAACATTGTGTAAAACTACCACCGTATATAAGAGCACTCAGAATAAAAACTAGCGGCATGCCGTGCACTGCCCACGTCATGTGTACGGGATACAGGACCTGCAGGACCTGGTACGGCCATTATAGTTGATAGATTAATGATACCTGTGGAGATGAAGGGAAAAAAATATGTGCAACAGCAGGAGGAGAAAGTCTCAAAATGTAATTTGAAGAGTATAATAGAGAAATGGGAAACTTCTGGAGATGCAGATAAGTGGTACCAGGGCAAAACGTAAGTGCAGTCAGACAAGGGAAAAGTGCAAATGATCCAGCGTAAAGGTTTGTTTAGTAGAAAAAATATTAAAACTTAGCTTTTATTAGCCATATAAAACACTGCTCCACAAAGAATACAGCAAATGTGCAACTATCATAGCTTACAGACCTACACGTTTCAACAAATCATGTCTTAATTATGGCCCTACTACTAGAATGACAAAAAGGCATATATATATATATATATATATATATATATATATATATATATATATATATCCACGTGCCTGTATGACCTCCCTACAACGCCTGGGCATGCTCCTGATGAGGTTGCGGATGGTCTCCTGTGGGATCTCCTCCCAGACCTGAACTAAAGCATCCGCCAACTCCTGGACAGTCTGTGGTGCAACGTGACGTTGGCGGATGGAGCGAGACATGATGTCCCAGATGTGCTCAATCGGATTCAGGTCTGGGGAACGGGCGGGCCAGTCCATAGCTTCAATGCCTCCATCTTGCAGGAACTGCTGACACACTCCAGCCACATGAGGTCTGCCATTGTCCAGCATTATGAGGAACCTAGGGCCAACCGCACCAGCATATGGTCTCACAAGGGGTCTGAGGATCTCATCTCGGTACCTAATGGAAGTCAGGCTACCTCTGGCGAGCACATGGAGGGCTGTGCGGCTCTCCAAAGAAATGCCACCCCACACCATTACTCACCCACTGCCAAACCGGTCATGCTGAAGGATGTCACTCTCCACGGCGTCTCCAGACTCTGTCACGTCTGTCACATGTGCTCAGTGTGAACCTGCTTTCATCTACGAAGAGCACAGGGCGCGAGTGGCAACTTTGCCAATCCTGGTGTTCTGTGGCAAATGCCAAGCGTCCTGCATGGTGTTGGGCTGTGAGCACAACCCCTATCTGTGGACGTCGGGCCCTCATACCACCCTCATGGAGTCGGTATCTAACCGTTTGTGCAGACACATGCACATTTGTGGCCAGCTGGAGGTCATTTTGCAGGGCTCTGGCAGTGCTCCTCCTGTTCCTCCTTTCACAAAGGCGGAGGTAGCGGTCCTGCTGCTGGGTTGTTGCCCTCCTACGGCCCCCTCCACATCTCCTGGTGTACTGGCCTGTCTCCTGGTAGCGCCTCCAGCCTCTGGACACAGCCAACCTTCTTGCCACAGCTCGCATTGATGTGCCATCCTGGATGAGCTGCACTATCTGAGCAACTTCTGTGGGTTGTGGAGTCTGTCTCATGCTACCACGAGTGTGAAAGCACAACCAACATTCAAAAGTGACCAAAACATCAGCCAGAAAGCATTGGTACTGAGATGTGGTCTGTGGTCCCCACCTGCAGAACCACTCCTTTATTGAGGGTGTCTTGATAATTGCCAATAATTTCC
Source organism: Phyllobates terribilis (assembly GCF_046119375.1). Classification (NCBI taxonomy): domain Eukaryota; kingdom Metazoa; phylum Chordata; class Amphibia; order Anura; family Dendrobatidae; genus Phyllobates; species Phyllobates terribilis. The sequence continues at coordinate 4,848,317 of NW_027362891.1, forward strand.
ATCTATCGTCTATTCCATTTGCACATCAGCATGTGAAATTGATTGTCAATCAGTGTTGCTTCCTAAGTGGACAGTTTGATTTCACAGAAGTTTGATTTACTTGGAGTTATATTCTGTTGTTTTAAGTGTTCCCTTTATTTTTGGAGCAGTTTATATAGATACATACAGTGAGTACGGAAAGTATTCAGACTCCTTTAAATTTTTCACTCTTTGTTTCATTGCAGCCATTTGATAAATTCTAAAAAGTTCATTTTTTTCTCATTAAAGTACACTCAGCACCCCATCTTGACTGAAAAAAACAGCAATATAGAATTTTTTTGCAAATTTATTAAAAAAGAAAAACTGAAATATCACATGGTCATAAGTATTCAGATCCTTTGCTCAGACACTCATATTTAAGTCACATGCTGTCCATTTCCTTGTGATCCTCCTTGAGATGGTTCTACTCCTTCAATGGAGTCCAAAATGTGTTTAATTAAACTGATAGGACTTGATTTGGAAAGGCACACACCTGTCTATATAAGACCTCACAGCTCACACTACATGTCAGACCAAATGAGAATCATGAGCTCAAACGAACTGCCCAAGGAGCTCAGAGACCGAATTGTGGCAAGGCACAGATCTAGCCAAGGTTATAAAAGAATTTCTGCATTACCCAAGGTTCATAAGAGCACAGTGGCCTCCATAATCCTTAAATGGAAGAAGTTTGGGACCACCAGAAGTCTTCCTAGACCTGGCCGTCCAGCCAAACTGAGCAATCGTGGGAGAAGAGCCTTGGTGAGAGAGGTAAAGAAGAACCCCAAGATCACTGTGGCTGAACTCCAGAGATGCAGCAGGGAGATGGGAGAAAGTTCCACATAGTCAACTATCACTGCAGCCCTTCCCCAGTTGGGCCTTTATGGCAGAGTGGCCAGATGGAAGCCTCTCCTCATATGAAAGCCCGCATAGAGTTTGCTCAAAAACACATGAAGGACTCCCAGACTATGAGAAATAAGATTCTCTGGTCTGATGAGACGAAGATAGAACTTTTTGGTGATAATTCTAAGTGGTATGTGTGGAGAAAACCAGGCACTGCTCATCACCTGCCTAATACAATCCCAACAGTGAAACATGGTGGTGGCAGTTGTTAGAACCCTCCTGTTAGTTTTTTCTATTTTGTGGTCATGTGACCTTCTGCCTATTTATTCCAGCTCCGCCCTTCAGGCTTTGCTGGACTTCAGTGTTACTTTGACTCTTAATCTAGCCAGGTGCTTTGTACCTACTGTATCTCTCTAGTTTGTTTGGTCCTTGGACCACTAAGTACTTTTGTCTGTTTGTCTTCTTCTGCTACTACTTCTGCCAGGAGGTGTCCAGTTTTGTCCCAGTCCTTAGTTCTTTTAGGGACCCCTCCCTTTAATCTATAGGTCTGTGTTCAGATTAGCCGCGGACATAGGCGGGTCTGTTTGCAAGGAACAGGTTGCCCGCTGCATCGTAAGGAATCAGCTTAGTTCTATTGTATGGACAGATTTCCTCTCTTTCCTTAGTTCTTGTAGCAGATCATAACAGCAGTATCATGCTATGGGTGTGTTTTTCAGCTGCAGGGACAGGACGACTGGTTGCAATTGAAGGAAACATGAATGTGGCCAAGTACAGAGATATCCTGGATGAAAACCTCTTCCAGAGTGCTCTGCACCTCAGACTTGGCCAAAGGTTCACCTTCCAACAAGACAATGACCCTAAGCACACAGCTAAAATAACAAAGGAGTGGCTTCAGAACAACTATGTGACCATTCTTGACTGGCCCAGCCAGAGCCCTGACCTAAACCCAATTGAGCATCTTTGGAGAGACCTGAAAATGGCTGTCCACCAACGTTTCCCATTCATCCTGACGGAACTGGAGAGGATCTGCAAGGAAGAATGGCAGAGGATCCCAAAATGCTGGTGTGAAAAACTTGTTGCATCATTTCCAAGAAGACTCATGGCTGTACTAGCCCAAAAGGGTGCTTCTACTCAATACTGAGCAAAGGGTCTGAATACTTATGCCCGTGTGATATTTCAGTTTTTCTTTTTTATTAAATTTTGCAAAAATTTCTTCATTTCTGTTTTCTTTCAGACAAGATGGGGTGCAGAGTGGACTTTAATGAGAAAAAAATGAACTTTTTAGAATTTACCAAATGGCTGCAATGAAACAAAGAGTGAAAAATGTAAAGGGGTCTGAATACTTTCCGTACCCAGTGTACATGCATGGAAATAAATGCAGAATTATATTTCTTAATACTGCAGTATCAGATCCTGTCTTGAATTTAACCCCTGTGGTATCCAATGTGAAAATCCACAGGGACTCCCCTGATGAATTACAATTGAGGAAATCATGAATTTTATATTCTCTATCATTACTTAAGGACATAAAACTATCTGTTTTAACCGCATGTAGACACGCTTTGCACCGATTGGCTCCACATCTGAAGAAACCTTTTGTGCTGAGCCAATTTGGTTGTACAGTATTAGTCTCACTCAGGGGTGGATTAAGAGTAGCAAGGGCCCCCTCCACACACCTGATTTATCACGTGACATGTCACATGATCCCCGTGATAGATCATGTGATAGTTCACGGGAAATTAATTTGGCATAATATTAATTGTGCTGCCCCATCTGAGAGCAGCACAATATTGGGGCAGATACCCTGATTCCAGCGATGTGTCACTTTTTCAGCTGCTTGTTGTCATTTTGAGAAAATCACCGTTTTATCTGCTGCAGATCTAGCAGCTCTCTGAATGCTGCGCTCTGTATAGCCCCGCCCACAACACTGATTGGCAGCTTTCTGCCCATGCTCAGTGTACACAGAAATCTACTGATCAGTGATGGGGGTGGGGTCCTACAGAACTTACTAGTCATCTAGTAATAATTACCTTCTGACAAATCAATGATTTTATCAAAACAACACTAAGCAGCCCAGTAAGTGACACATTACTGGAATCAGTGCCTCTAACCCTACATTATGCTGCTCTCAGATTAGGTGGCAAAAACCTGATGACAGATTCCTTTTAAAGGAGCTGTAAACACAAAAAAAGTTTGTATTAAAAAATACAAGCCATTTGTTAAATTAACTTTTTTTCATTGTTAATTCACATTAGACTGTATCTTCAACACTTTTGTCAGCAGGTCTTATTACAGACTCTGAATAGGGCAGCTCTCTCCCTCTCCCTCAGCAGAAAGTCACAGCATGGTTAAAAAACGGGATCTTTTATGATTTTCTCATAATAAATAAAAAAGGACATGCAAGTCCTCCAAACTATTTTCCGTTTCTGTATAGGGGAGGTCCTAAATCTTTCTTGTTCTTTAGTTGATCACATGTCAAAAAGGCAAAGCATTTACTATGAACTCGCCTAAAAAAATATACACTTGGAGAGTAATATCATCATTTGCATGTAAATATTCCTTGACTCTAAGGGCTCGCTCACACTGTCGTATAACACGGCCGAATGCTATGTGATGTTTTATCGGATAGGACTCGGCCCTATGTTATACTATGGGACAGTGCAGATCTGCGATTATTGGCATGAGAAAATAATCTCATTCGATATTCGGACCATGTGCACCCATACAAGTCTACGGGTGCACGTAAAACATTGGACTGCACTCGGATGTCATCCAAGTGCAGTCCGATGAACACTCACAGAGACTATGGAGAAGATGGAGAAATTAAGTTCTCCATCTTCTCCATATCTGTGCTGCGAGAGAATCGGATCACACTCAGTTGAAGCTCTGACAGAGTTTGAGCCGAGTGTCATTAGCATAATTGGCCCTATTCTCTTGCATGAGAGAATATATGGCTTAGTGAGTGGACCCTAAAACTGAATAGTAGTGACGGACAGGAACCTCACAAGCGGGATCCATGTAGCTCTCAGATGTCATGTAGGTAGGGCTTCATTCCATGGGGTAGGGCTTAATTTCAAGGTATATAAAAAAAATGGACTTCAAACAAAAATTAAATGAACACAAAAAGCACTAATTGAATTATTTTTTTCATATTTATGTTTGCAGCCCCTTTAAAAACCCTTTGAGGACCAAGACACATATATGTCCCATAGTTTTAAACTGGAAAAAAATTTGATTGAATAAAATTTAAGGTCCTCAAAGGTTTAAGTAGGTCATAAATTCATATGAATACTTGCTCATACAATTGCACATGCCAAAAGATGAAG
>NW_027362891.1:4857500-4905000 GCF_046119375.1 Phyllobates terribilis
TTTTTTTTTGTAACTGTGCACTAGTCACCTTCCTTGGGTCCAGCACAGGGTCTCTGCCACTGCTCCCAGTGTCTGTTACTGTCCTTTGGCCTCACGTCGACAGCGCTGCAACCAATAACTGAGATCAGCAGCTTTGCCCGAGTTAACGGCACTACTTGCTCAGAGTCACTGAACTCACTGACTGGCTGCAGCGCTGTCAATGTGACAAATAGCTGACACTCTGCATTAGACCCAGAGAGGGTGAGTAAAGTATTGCTTTAAAAAAGAAAAGAAAATTGTATTAAAAAAACTGTAGTGTAATTCTTTAGCATCTTCTATAAGTGCAGCATAAATGACTCTAATGCTATGTCCGTAAAGGACAGCGGCCCAATCTAATCTATACACACCAGCACACACACAACACAAGGGAGTTTACAAAAATATTCTAATTGCACATTACGGAATAAACTACTTTACATACGTACTTTGTACTGATATAGTCACAATTAGGGTAATATTGCTTGACAACATATTTTAAAATATCTTAAAACAAAAATCAATTTCTGCATATAAATTACAGCCAAAATATGCAACACAAAATAAAAAAATAGATCATGATTTTATTATACTCGTCACAAAAATAAGCAATGATGGCATCAATAAATAAACCATAAATAATATATATAAAAAAAACACACAAAACCCTTTGCAATCAAGGAGAACTCCCAAAAGACCTGCGGCACCACCGTTGGGGTTTGCTCACACACAGCGCTTGTCCGGATTTTTTTTTTTAAATCTTTGTACCATAAATAGCCACAAAATCTCATTCCCATGTTGCATATTTGTTTATTGACCCACGGTGCGTTCTCAATTCAGGAAGAAGCATGCACCTTTTCATGAACCGTGAGCGTCTGTCTGACTCCAGCACACCTCCTCATCAAGACCAATGTGAACAGCGCCGCTCTTGATGACTCTGGCCCCATCTCTTTTAGGATCATGTTGAGACTGGACAAAAGTAAGAGCTGCTCTATTTTTTGCCCTCATTCATTTCGAGGATTAGTGTCCCTTTAAGAGGCTTTCCCTTTCATTGTTTTTGGGAGTTCTACTTTTAAAAGGGTTGTCCTGGATTAGAAAATGAAAACTCTATTCCCCACCTTCCCCCGCAGACACGGCCCCATGTCTGTTACTGCGGCTCAGCCCCTACATCGCTGGGCTACCACCCCAGGCACAGATCATGGGAAGAAGACGCTGCTTCTGACTATCACGGACCTCACTTATAAGCTGCATCTTCAGAAGATTTTGGAATCTGCAGTTGGGAGGGACGGTCATTTTATGATGATCTTCCTATTACATCTAGTAGCTTTGTTCTTGTATTGTAGCACTACAAGCGCTTGTAAACTCGTCTAGAAAACCAATATGATATTGGTCACAATGAGCAGACAAGTCAAGAAGTGAGAACGATTATTCTGGTAAGATTATCCATGCAATTTACAAAAAAAACTAATAGCAGCTTCAATGAGCATTCAAGATGGCAGCCGTCCGCTATGCAGCAGGCAGACACGTAAAGGATGGCGGGGGGATACTACACAACATTGACTCTTACCATATTAGTACTAGCCCAGTAATGTGACGCTGAGACCCCACATGTAACTACCGTGCAGCACGAATATAAAAGGATCAGTACGTTTTCTGAAAACCAGTGTCAGAAGCACTTAGAGAGAACCCTATGGCTCTTAGCCCCCAGATAACATGCAAGGATTCAAGTACGCGGGATCCCGCTAATCCGCTGATGGGCCGGATATCTGCAACGTACAGAGCTGGAATTCCTACAGAAATACAAAAGTGACCAGTAAATTCTGGACTATAAATTCTTATTATCTGCTTTATTTGTATCTTATTTTTCCACCCCAATGTATTCTCAAAAAAGTGATGGGAAATGCAATGTGTAGGGCCATCCTATAGGGACCACAGCTGATTTTTCAATTTCTTTGGGGTTACTGCTCTACCTCACTTATATAAGTCAATAAGAAAGTCTCTCCCCACTATATTCTGGAGACCTACATAAAAGTGCCAAAGCTTTTTGTTTTTTTTTCTTTATTTCCTCCAATATTGTATTCATACAGGAATGCTTCCATTAAAGTTTGCAACATACTGTACTTTTTGGCATCTGTTTGAAGGATGGACCTATTTTGAAGTTCTGAAAAGTCTAATAGATCTGTACCGATACCGATTAATAATTAAAGGGGTTGTCCCGGACTTTAACATTGATGGCTTTTCTTTAAAGAGGTGGTCCACTACATTGTATAATGACCCCATCGATTTACACATGTTAACTAAATAAATGTTTTTGTAAATACCTCCTGCTTCCATATGTACCTGTGGGTGGCGCTATTGCTGACTGCTCAGTCTGCATCACGTGACCCCGGCTGCAGGTATTTGAAAGGTGTAATTTGATGGGGGCATTATACAATGTAGTGACCACCTCTTTAAGATAAGGCATCAATGTTTGATCAATTGGGGTGCTCATTAGCGGAGCTGCACTGCGGAGCTCTGTGGAGGGAATAGTGGCTGCGGCTGCGTACTACACATCTGCCCCCTAATGATTTGAATGGGTGGCCGATATGTAGTACTCCATCAACAGAGCTCGGCACCTGAGCATTTCTGGCCACCGTTGACACAGGAACAGCTACAGCACGCACTATCAATCAGACATTGATGATCAAGTATAGGCCTTCAATAAAGTCTTGGACAGCCCCTTTAAAGTCTCCAAATGAGATTCTGAAGTTTTGTTTCATTGGCAGTCTATGTGGAAACAGTATAAAGTTACAGAAGATCGGACCGATGGTATACCATAGCACAATACATTAGTCTTTAAGGGATTATTCAGCCATAGACATTGGGTCATGGTTTTAATCATGTGACGAAAATCACATTGTTTTACTGTAAATTGCTGTGGTCACAGGCCAAACAGTTTATGCTTGCGTCCTTTTTTTCGAACTTTTCTCGGCCAGGTGGCAAGAACCTTACATGTGATAGTCATGCCTAACATAACTAGGAGGTAGGGAATTAATACCCAATGTCAGATCCTGGATGACCACCATTAGTCTACCAGCAACTTACACAGAAGCAAAGCACATTCAGATCTTTCACACAGTGGACCTAAACCCGAAAACGATGTAAGTGTCGTACAGGGCACCTTTGTCAATGACAAACCTTAAATATACAAATATATTGGGACAGGATTCATGCTCCACGGACATGTGGTTTGAAATCATGAAAGGAAACAAAATGCATTATAAGGTTGGCTCTTAAAAAAAGATAACTGTTTCTGAATATTCCCGGAGGCTGCAGACACGCACTTAAGGCGTAGAGCCAATAAACGATGAACGAGCGCTCATAGGAATCATTTCAACATACGATTATTGGCCCATCTAACCAGGACCACAATCGGCAGACAAACTAGGAAAGCACCGTTTCATTGGGTGCGATACATTTTATGCATTCATTAAAATTCTTAACGGCAGCACATTACTCAGTGTAAACAGGAGACGTGCTGCTGATAACAGGATACCAGATTATTAGCGATCATTGTGTCCCCGTCATTGTTTCGTCAACCTGTGTATGCACTTTTCCAATTGTCAGTCGTTCAATTGCCTGGATCAGACCGACTATATAGGACATTAGTATCTGGTCTCCGCTGCACAAACTACCACTGATACATGTGAACAAAGTCGATATGGTTTTTTTTCCCCCAGTATATCCCTCCCAGCTTACATCACTCCCTATAAATAAATAGAAGCACTAATATAATAGCAAGTGGTTAATAAGACCTCTAAGCAGTCAGGAACACTGCTTCATCTGAATCGGGATCCTTCCCACTGTCCTCGCTGGGTAACGAGTCTCCACCACTCGGAGACCGGCAGCTCAAGTCCTCCACCCCAGATTCCTGGTCACTGTTAGCCGACAGGTCGGGGTCCGAGCTCTTCAAATGGTCCTGGGTTAGGATCAGGGCCGAGTCCTCCTCACCTTGGGATGAACTACGAGAGGGAAACAGCTTCAGGTTGGTGCTGTAATCTTGGGGCGTATTAGCCGGAGAGTGTTTGGTGATGCATATCTGGAAGTTGTGGATTTTTGGCTGGTCATTGAGATTCTTGTAGGTTTCATTTGACTCTCGAGTTTCCAGTTTTGTTAATCTCTAAAGGAAAAATTGTTAGACAAGAGCAAAAGTTACATTGGGTTAGGGCATGTTAATGTAACCTCTACATGCAAGTCGATCAGCAGTGGTTTAATGGTCTGTTTAGTAAGGCCGGCCGCACTTATGTTATCGTCAGCACATTTCTCGTTTACACAGGACAATGTGCTGCTAATGATAATTTTTAAACGTGCTCAAAAATTATCACACCAATGAATGCTTTGCCCCTCCATTGGATGTTTGATGGCCTGTTTAGGCAGCCAACAGTTGGGAATGAGGGAACGCTCCCTAACCCAATTATTGGCCTGCCTAAATGAACCTTTACTTGAAAACTTTATACCAATGAACAAACTTCTCTGGTGCCATAAGAAAGCCATAACGCCACAGTGCTCAGGCATTACTGACATTGAAAAGACACAAGGTAGAGACCCTGGTTACAGTGATGTGTCACTTAATGGTCTGATTGCTGTAGTTTTTATAAAATCACTATTTTATCAGCAAGCAGATTATCATTGGGGACTAGTAAACCTGCTGCCAGGTAGTCCTACATATTCATAAGCTCTGTACAACCCCGCCCCCATCACTGATTGGCAGCTTTCTGCAAATCTAGTATACACAAAGTGGCCAATCAGTGGTGTGGGCAGGGTTATACAGAGCTCAGCAGTCAGAGAACTGCCAATCAGTGATGTGGGCGGGGTCTGCTGCAGATAACACAGTAATTTTATCAAAATGACAGCAGGTAGCCCAGTAAGTGACAGATTGTTGGAATCAGGGCCTCTGCCCCTATATTGCGCTGCACTCAGATGGGTAGCAAAAACCTGGTAACAGATTCCCTTTAATGGTGCTCTCTTCCAGTTATTGTGTTGGAGAACACCAAAGACGTAGGGCATCGGCTAAAAATGATTGCCTCTTTTTTATCTTGTGCAGGGTTTTTATATATAATCATTTAAAATTGTTTCTCAGTCACCATTAAAAGCTGAATTGGTTTACACTGAAACCTAAGCGGAGGTATAAACATCAAAAACATATAGGCCAGGAAGCTGGATTTTCAGTATTTCTACCACACCTTCTCCATGAACTCCATTTCCTCCTCCAGCTGCTGCGTCTCTTCTTTTACTGCCTGTAGAAAATCAGTGACTGACTGGCGAGGGTGCATTCCTTTCTCAAATCGGTTATAGAGGCCCCTCCAAAACCTTCCATGGTGAAAAATAAGTTTGAAGAGTTAGTATATGCACAAGTACAGAAGATTATCATCGAGCAATTCTCATGATATATGTTCTTAAGACGTGCTAGCTCATGGTACACACATGAAGGGCTAGCTCACAATGCTGTATATTCTCCCATGCCAGAGAATTGGGCCGATTATACTAATGACACTCTGCTTTAACTCTGAGTGTGATCCAATTTTCTCGCATGGAAGAATTGCAGCACAGGTGTGGAGAAGATGGAGGACTTAATTTTTCCATCTTCTCCATTGTCTCTGTGCACGTACATCAGACTGCACTCGGATAACATAGTATATTATTGGTCCGAGTGCTATCCGATAAAACATCACATAGCACTAGCACTCGGCCGTGTTACGTGGCAATGTGAGCGAGTCCTAATGAGTCCCTCAGTGGCTGATCTATGGCTGGTGACTTCAGATTAGTGAAAATATGTGGTGGCAAGTTGGGCCTCATTACTCGGACAGCACACTGACACATCCTATCCTTACACTATTCACATGTCCGTTCTGTTATTTTGCTGACTGATGGTCTGTATATAAACAGAGACATCCCCTACATTGACCTTATTTGCGGACATCCAAGTTGCATCCTACTGCTATTCTTCATTTTCACTGACTGGGTACTTGAAGAAGCTTGGGAAACCTCTGTCATGTTGTTTTTGCATATGGCAAAACCATTGATAAAAACGGACATGTGGACTAAATATGCCCGAAAATTGGATCTAACACACTTGCAAAATTGGTCTGTTTTGTACAGGCAAACAAAAAAAAACAGCTTTTGCCTGGATTCACACGTGTGTTTTGCGGTCTGAGTATGCTTCAATGCAAAGACTGGCTTCAGGTCTCCTGACCCAAACTCGACTTTATATTATGCGTTTATATAGAAAGTTCCCGATCAGGGACATCCGCATGCCCTATTAAAGGGGTTGTACCAAGTATATAAGTAATCCCCTATCAACGGGATTTAGGAATTGATCGCTAGGGGTCAGTTCCACAGAGAATGAATGGAGTAGAGATGTACATGCTCCCCCTCTGCTCTGTTCAAAGCTTGCTCTACAGAACCTCCTGGGGATTGTTGGGGGTCCCAGCGGTCTGACCCCCAAAGATCAATACTTTATCGCAGTCTAAATATGTGCAAAATGAATCACCGTGTCACAAGCTGTCATAGATGTCAGTAAATCTGTCTAAAGTGAATTGATTTGTGCCAGGCAGAAGATAGAACTGACGAGTGAGCTCTGACGCAACCCCTAAATGTAGACCATGGTTACAAGTGGGAAGAGTGTTGGGCCTTGGATTTCACCACTGAAGGACACATTGGGCTCATGATACGTCACCCCGCTTCTTTCACCTGTAAAGTTAGGGTTGATGTTTCTATATATGAATGATAAGTATATGGTGTGTTAGAGTTCTGCTGCTTTATTCAGTGCAGAGGAGGAATCAGAATAACCTCTTACCTGAAGTGGCATGGAGTGGTGTGTGGTCTCAGAGTTCCTTGGGTCTGACTGTGATCTGCTCTGTACAGAGGGTTCATGTAATCCAACCGCTGCTTCCACAGGTAAGACCAGAGGGAGTAGGTCCTCTCCTGAATTCTGGAAGATGATGATTGCATCACTGATATATTGAGATTATGAGAGCTGCAAGTATACCCGTCACCACTGCAACCTGCACTAACACTAAGGGCTCATTCAGACGGACATTTTTTGTGTACGAGTCCTATTTGTGTTATTTCCAGATACGACTTGTACCTAGAAGAGTGAATGGGGCCATTCACATATCTGTGATTGTTTGAGAGACGGAAAATCGTGGCAAAATGTACGATAGTACGATAGTTATCTGAGTGTCAGGTCAAAATTAACAATGCACATCCATGGGTCAGTGAAAAAAAAAAATCGGCCAACAATTAATTGCCATCTGAGCGCTGTCCAGTTTTCCAGGTCTGTTTGATGGAAAAAGATGAAGAAACTGAAGCTCAGGCCAAACTCTAATGATAAAAACTGACACTGACCAAACTGGTGAAACTGTGCCTGATTCTCTTATATGAATGAGCCACAAGTTCTATAGCTTTCAGTGTTTCTTTGCATAGTAGCTGTGTAGCTTCATAGTCAAAATTGGAAAATCCGTTTCCAAAAAGTAGATGGAAAGATGCACTGAACTGCTTGGCCCCACCACGGTGCACCGAGCGCCTGTACTTGATTTGAACAGTCCTTCTGTACTGACAGTCCCTTTACAGCAGTGTTCCCCAACTCCAGTCCTCAGGACCCACCAACAGATCATGTTTTCAGGATTTCCTTAGTATTGCACAGCTGATGGAATTATTGCCTGTGCAGGTGATGCAATTATCAGCTGTGCAATACTAAGGAAATCCTGAAAACATGATCTGTTGGTGGGTCCTGAGGACTGGAGTTGAGAACCACTGCTGTAAAGGGTTAGGAGATAACTTTCTGAATGCAGGAGGTCTGACCGATGGGACTTTTAGCGATGCTGAGAATGGGGCTCTTCAGTGATCAGCAGAAGGCCTCATTCACATGTACAGGTTTAAACAGGTATGTGAAAAAATGGTATCAGTGTGTCCATTTTTACCATCATTGTGTTATCAGTGTTCTTCTCGTATGGATAAATATGTTATAAAGTTTCTCCTATGCTTTGTAATGTTAAAGAAGTTGTCCAGTACTTTATATTACTCCCCCCCCAATGTATCCCCCCGGGGCCCCTAAGACTTTGCTGATAATGCCTGTGAGCTTCGCTATCGGTGGCCGCTCACAGGCATCACGTGACCCCACGCTGATGTCACGACAAGTGAGGCGTGACTCAGCGCTGGGGTCCCTACGGTGGCTGCTGGGTTGTGGGCAGGGTTACACCTCCTCCCCACGCGTCACTCGCAGCATCTACCGCGCTTTCCCAATGAATGGGGAGAGGCAGAGCGTGCGGTGGATGCCGGGTGTGATGTGGGGGGGGGGTAACCCCGCCCACAGTCTGGCATCCACCTGGAACGTGGAAGACAGAGACCCCCGGCTGCTGCCAGCGACATCGGCGGGGGTCACGTGATGCCTGTGAGCGGCCAGTGATTGCGCCACTCACAGGCATTATCTGCAACGGTAGGTAATTACAAAAATCCTTAGGGGTCTCGGGGAGACACATTGGGGGGGGTAATATAAAGTACTGGACAACCCCTTTAATCTCGGACAGCACCATGATGCCATCCGTGGGCTGTCTATGTTCTTCATGGACCCATAGACTTGTATAGGTCTTTTTCATCTGTGATATTGGAAGAAAAAACAGACATGTCTCCGTGAGTTTTGCACAGACACATAGTCCATGAAAATCCACAGGCATGTGAATAGCATTAGCATTAACACGTACATGTGGATACGGATGTCTGAATGAGGCCTCAATGAGAGCTTGATATTTTAAGAATATCTCTTTAAAGCCATGATCCTCTAGTTACAAGGATGTATCTCATGTCCTTGGCTACTGACCTGCAGGTTAGGACATTTTGTGACTGGGAAAGAAGATCTACAAGATTTCAACATTACTCAGGACAGAGAATATCTTCAAGAAGTATCTTCTAGTGGACCATTGGTTACATCAGGAACTGTGCAATTCTTAAATCCATGTACCCATCTTATTTTATTATTGGCATTTTGATTTCACCATTCTTATGTTTCTCTGTACAGTGGCACTGCCAGCGATGCCAGCGACCCAGATGGGCAGGAAAAAACTGAAATGGTTTAGGTTCACATACCCATTCAGTCTCCGGATATGTGGGAGTCCCTAAGGTCTGACACCCCCACCAATCCTGAAGTGATGGCATATCTTACCAATATGCCATCACTTTATACATTTTTCTCCTGCACAGTTATTGAAAATTTTTTGCCAAGGTTCAACCTTCACAGTTTATAAGTGATTGCTGTTATCCAGACTGTGGGGCACCGTGTGATCAGATCAGCATCAGGGACACGTCAACCATCCATATTCTATTTCTGTTACAAGCCTATAGTGACCATACACAGAGCACATATTCTCTCACATCAGTTCCTTCCTCTCCTTCTCGCAGTTGCACAGAAAGTTTCCATACTGACAGGAGTATATATGGTGTTGTATGTGGACCAAGAATCTCTCATTAAATTCAAACGCACAGGGAAACTGCTCCATGAGCTGCCAGACACATTCCAGGAACTGGTCTATCACTGGGGACACCTCCTTGGGATCCCCATCTAAATTTCCATACCTTAAAAAAAAAAAAAAATATGCTGAAGCAATGCAATTGGGGTATATGCATGCAACATCTTTTTCAGGTGGACTGCACTCCCAAAACCGCCTGAGACTGGGAATGGCACAGAAAAACTACAGTAAGTATATTATATTAGAATGTATGGTGTTTTTTTTTTGTCTCTTTTGCTGAGAGGAGGAGAGCTGATGGAAGATTTGGAAAGTGACACAGCTAAACTCAGCTGTGCTGACCCTAGCCCCACACTGACTGCTGGGCCCATATCTGAAATGTGTTGATTGATGGGATTTGAATACAGTTGATATTCTAATCATGCAGGAGGTTAGACCAGGAGATCCGGGCTTTCATTATAACCCACACACTGAGAAACCTGCTGTAAGATATGGTGTGGAGGTGTTCTTTTTCTAGCATCTTGCTGCCTGTTTATAATTGGACAACATCGTACAAGGAGAAGTACATGCCCCACAGTGAAAGCTCTCTGATAACACCCACTTGGATGTAACGAAAATTAACTCATTAGGTGACAAATACTTTGATTGTTAATATCCCTGCAACAGAGATGCAAAATAAAAAAAGAACTAACAATTATTTTTTTTTCTGCTCTGAAGCTACAACGTGTTTTCAGTTCAACATGAAAAATTTGGTGAAAGGCCCTCTGTAAATAAGTGACTCTGTTTGACTTTTCCAACATATGTGCAGTGACCAGGGTTACCTGTGATTAAATTTGTGTCCAAATGAAATCCAGTCTTTTTCAATTAACACCTAATAGTAATTGGGAAAAATAAAAGTTACACTATGCAAAAAATATCAACTCCGTAAATCTCCACCAGTACATAGAGTATATGAAATGAAACCTCTTACCATAAATACTCTGATGGTTCGGTAATAGGGGTCAAGTAACAGACTGGATACAGAGCAGACCTGAGCGGTGCGGTCCCATCCATCAGAACAATGAACGAGCACGCTGGCGCCCTCTTCTGACACGGCCTAAATGTGCAAATTAAATGTAAAATATTACACATTTATATAATTACAAATCTCGTTTATTCTCAGCACTAAAAGGATCATTTTTGTACAGTCCGTGCCTAGAATAGTACAAATCAGACAAGCAGCACTAGAATATGAACAGATACAACACATCTTACCTTTACAATGAAGATACCAGCATCTAGGATTGTTTTCACGTGTTTTAACCGGCCAGAGGATTCAAGACCCCAAAGAAATTCACCCATAGAAGGAGATCGGAGCTCACAAACTGCAATCATGAACAGAACAATAAGCTCACTATAGCAACAGATTCTGTATGTGAAGTATTTCTGCTCCAAGACTTGAGATAGAGAATATATATATATATATATATATATATATATATATATATATATATATACAGTCATGGCCAAAAGTATTGAGAATGACACCAAAATTATATTTTCACATGATCTGCTGGCCTCTGGTTTTTATTAGTGTTTGTCTGATGTTTATATCACATACAGAAATATAATTGCAATCATATTATGAGTACCAATAGGTTATATTGACAGTTAGAATGAGTTAATGCAGCAAGTCAATATTTGCAGTGTTGCCCCTTCTTCTTCAAGACCTCTGTAATTCTCCCTGGAATGCTCTCAATCAACTTTTGGACCAAATCCTGACTGATAGCAGTCCATTCTTGCATAATCAATGCTTGCATTTTGCCAGAATTTGTTGGTTTTTGTTTGTCCACCTGTCTCTTGATGATTGACCACAAGTTCTCAATGGGATTAAGATCTGGGGAGTTTCCAGGCCATGGACCCAAAATCTCTATGTTTTGTTCCATGAGCCATTTAGTTATCACCTTTGCTTTAGGGCAAGGTGCTCCATCATGCTGGAAAAGGCATTGTTGGGCGCCAAACCGCTCTTGGACGGTTGGGAGAAGTTGCTCTTGGAGGACATTCTGGTACCATTCTTTATTCATGGCTGTGTTTTAGGCAAGACTGTGAGTGAGCCGATTCCCTTGGCTGAGAAGCAACCCCACACATGAATGGTTTCAGGATGCTTTACAGTTGGCATGAGACAAGACTGGTGGTAGCGCTCACCTCTTCTCCGAATAAGCTGTTTTCCAGATGTCCCAAACAATCGAAAAAGGGATTCATCAGAGAAAATGATTTTGCCCCAGTCCTCAGCAGTCCACTCCCTGTACCTTTTGCAGAAAATCAGTCAGTCCCTGATGTTTTTTCTGGAGAGAAGTGGCTTCTTTGCTGCCCTCCTTGAATCCAGCCCTTGCTCAAAGAGTCTCCGCCTCACAGTGCGTGCAGAAGCACTCACACCAGCCTGCTGCCATTCCTGAGCAAGCTCGGCACTGCTGGTAGTCCGATCCCACAGCTGAAACAGTTTTAAGATACGGTCCTGGCGCTTGCTGGTCTTTCTTGGGCGCCCTGGAGCCTTTTTGACAACAATGGAAGCTCTCTCCTTGAAGTTCTTGATGATGCGATAGATTGTTGACTGAGGTGCAATTTTTGTAGCTGCGATACTCTTCCCTGTTAGGCCATTTTTGTGCAGTGCAATGATGGCTGCACGTGTTTCTTTAGAGATAACCATGGTTAACTGAAGAGAAACAATGATACCAAGAACCAGCCTCCTTTTAAAGTGTGCAGTGATGTCATTCTTACTTAATCATGACTGATTGATCGCCAGCCCTGTCCTCATCAACACCCACACCTGTGTTAATGGATCAATCACTAAAACGATGTTAGCTGCTCCTTTTAAGGCAGGACTGCAATGATGTTGAAATGTGTTTTGGGGGTTAAAGTTCATTTTCTGGGCAAATATTGACTTTGCAAGTACAGTA
This sequence comes from Phyllobates terribilis, assembly GCF_046119375.1. Lineage (NCBI taxonomy): Eukaryota > Metazoa > Chordata > Amphibia > Anura > Dendrobatidae > Phyllobates > Phyllobates terribilis. The sequence goes on from NW_027362891.1 coordinate 4,869,952, forward strand.
ATTGCTGTTAAGCTGATCACTCTTTGACATTCAGGAGTATATGCAAATTGCCATTACAAAAAATGAAGCAGTAAACTTTGGAAAAATTACTATTTGTCTCATTCTCAATACTTTTGGCCATGACTGTATATATATATATATATATATATATATATATATATATATATATAGGGTTGTGTAGGATACTCCAAGTGCGGATATGACTTAAAAATTGTACAATGAAATTGTAAAATTCTGTATTATTTATTATATTGGGGTTGGTCACTTTATATAAAAAAATTCCAAAAGGGTGATAAAATGTAATGTTTGGCACATACAACTATAGATTACTTCCCCGGAGTTTGCCTTCTTCCTAAGGTGCGCCTGGAGGCCATGTTTCTCCCCAGGTAAGTTATACACCTCTACCCATCTACGTGATGTACAAGAAAACATGATTCATCAGACCAGAACCCTTTCTTCTATTACTCTATGGTTCAGTTCTGATGCCCATATACCCTTGTAGGTGCTTTTGGCTGTAACCGGGTCAGCATGACAATGACCAGTGTGCATCTCCATATGTAATAAGCTGCAATACTTTATCCTGACATCTTTTCTTCATAGCCAAAACTTAATTTTTCAGCAATATGTGCCACAGTATTTCTTCTGCAGCACCGGACCAGCTGGGGCTACTGTACCTTTCGTTCCACACAAGTATCAATGAGCCTTGGGCGCCCATGACTCCGCCACCTGCTCACCGGATGTTCTACCCTGGTAGGCACTAACTATTGTATGCCAGGCACACCCCACAACACCTGCTGTTTTTGAGATCTTCTGACAACCCTCATGGGGGCACCTCTGACAAGGAGAATATTGAGATCTCTAGACATCATGATTTGTCCATTGAAAATGGAGCTGTTTAGGGAATAGAGCGCACAGAACATAGGGAAAAAAAACAGTGGAGGGGGAAAGAAATAATTTGAGGTGCTCACCTGGAGGGATTGTGAGAGTCACAGCTCCTAAACCAGGAGTAATATAACGCTAGCTGCCATCTATAAGAAATATCTTTTATGTATTCTTTTACCCTATGCACAAAATAAACGTTCATGGAAAACTATGAATTGGCAGCAGCGTGTGCAATGTCCTCAAGGGCCAACATACATACGCTGAAAGTAGATTTGCAAATAACATTTTTCGCTGTTGCCCGTTCCTGTGGCACCATTAATGTACTAGGCCTTAATGAGTTTGGTGACATAACGTCTTGTGATCGCTATTTTAACTCTCTAAGAACCAGGGAGTTTTTTATTTAAGCGCTTTTTGTGTTTATGGAGCTGACATTTTTATTGATACCAATTTGGAGCACATATAACGTTTTGCTAGCTTTGTATTGGATTTTTTTTGTTAAGTGAGGTGACAAAGAACCCACAATTTTGGCATTTTGATTTTTTTTTTCTGCAATGTTTACCGTAAAGGTTAATTACCATAATTCCATACTTTGATACATCTGACTTTTACGGATGTGGCGATACCAAATGTTTTTTTTTCCGTTTCTTTGTTTTTAATAGGGAAAACGTGGGATAGTTAAAAATTATCTATTTTTTATATTTTGACTTTTTATTTTTTTTTCATTTTTTTTGTACCCATTAGTGGACTTAAACATGTGATCCTTGGATTGCTTATATATACTGTAATACCACAGTATTGCGGTATTTACTAGAAATCATGGTTGCCTATGGCACTCAGTCTGCTGTAAAAAGTACTAAGATGGGCCTTAAAGGTAAAGGCATTTTGCCCATAGCGGTAGACCACGTGGCCACTATGGCGCTCATTAGCTGGGAAAGCCTGATGCTACAGGGCTTTCTTCTTCCGCATATCATTCTTTGAAAGATGGCCTTTGTTCCTCATCATTCAGCCTGTACGTCTGTGCTCGAAGTCTCAGCACTGCAGGTGCAATGACGTCACTAGATCGGGCCCTCTGTGCGGAGTTTTTTTTTATTTTGGCAACAAGAAAAGCGTATACTGTGGGATCCATCATACATGATGTGGGGCGGCCATCATACTGTGTGAGCGAACTGTTGGGGGCCATCATACTGTGTGAGCGAACTGTGGAAGACATCATACTGTGTGTGTATATGTGTGGGGGGCTGTAAGAGCATCATACTGTGTGTGTGTGTGGGGGGGGGAGTAGTGTAGGTGCATTATACTGGTGGGGTTTGCCATGGGGTCATCATGTTGTCCATGTAAGGACTACTGTGGGAGAAAATTATGACAGGAGATTCACTCCGAGGTATCGCACCGTGTGTGGAGGGCAGCATACTCTATGGGGTTTATTAAAATGGTATCAGTGTGTGCAAACAAGAGGAATCAGTAGCAGGGGCATTATTTCTGTGTCCAAGCCACAAAACATGTCCTCTCCCTGTATTTAAAAGTTGGAAAGTAGGCCCTTGTGTGACTGCATCAATATGTTTTAACCCTGCCTAGTCCATCAATATAGACTCTTGGTATGGGGCCCCATGATTTCTATGAACGCCTCTGCTTAAGCTGGCCCCCGGCTGCTGTGGTAACCCATCGATTAACAGCGCACATTCAAAATAGTTAACAGACACCATCAGCTTCTTGTGGAGTTCCTGAGCCACCTCCACACACGCAGGCTCCTTCTCAGGATGTTCATTCACATCCTAATGCGGTGAGAGGTTACATATAAAAATAAAATCCTAAAATCTTGGAATTTTTGCTTTGCCCACTAATACTCCATTTACACAGACAGATTAGTGGCAGTAAACCACCACTAACTGGTAAATATTTACTGATTGTCGGAGGTTTAGAAGCCTGTTTACACAGGAAAACCATGCTAAATGATGTGCGTTGAACGTTCAGAAAGCGTAAGCTTTGCAGCTCCTCAGAAGAATTTTTTATTTTTACCAGGAGACCTGGACCCCCCGTGGTCTAGAGGTCTCAGGGGGTCTCAGCGCTGCTGGGACCCCTGGCCCTCCCCTGGCGGATCTGCGTACCCCCTAAGGAGGTCCCCGCATAAGCCTGCCGGCCCCGGGGGATACAGGGTGCTCCCTGGCGGAGACGCACACTGCATCTAGGGGTCCCTGCGAGCTCCGCCGTGGGGGGAGCGAAGGGCCATGGCGTCACACATCCCTGGGGGTCCCTGTGGCGCTCAGCTGGGTAAGTGCCCTGTGTGTGTGTGTGTGTTACTGTCTTATGGTGACTGCACCTTTTGTCTTTTCAGGCAGAGGTGTAATACTGGAGAATGCACATCACCGCTGCTGTTAGCAGGGGAGCGGGTCAGAGGAGCGCGGGCTCCGTTAGTGTAACGGGGGGCGTGGCTTATGTTCTTGGCTGCCTGCCATCGTCTGTGCAGACAGGAAGCACCTGGAAAGCGCGCGCTGGGCAGTCCCCGCCCCCCTCCTGCCTTCCTTCTCTTCGGCTCTGCAAACGGCCATTGCCTCACGTAGCTCAGCGCTGTCCTCTCCCTCCCCCCTGCTCTCCGCTCTCACACACAGGCTCCAGGAAGCTGGTGAGTCATCTGTTTGTCTCATCTCTACAGCACAGAACGCTGCTGTCTTCTCTGCTGCATGCACACCTTAGTCCTTTTAAGGCAAGGTGCATTGCGTGTTCAGCAGCATTAACCCCTTCTGGCCATCATCAGAAAACCTTTTTTCTGCAATGCTGGGGTAGCTTTTCTCCCTCTAAGGAGAATCTTTAACCCTTCAGTGCTTGGTAAATTGTTTTGTGGGAACAGGCTGTGATAGCAGGATCTCACTTCCCCGGTTACTGTGCTCTTGTAAGGGGTTATTACTGCTCTTTCCGCGACGCTCGCTACTGAGTAGGGGGCATGTCGGATCAGGGTCCAGGCGGCGCGGACCTCTCTCCCGGCCCGCTTCAGGATCGGTCACGCGTATCTGATATGCCGGGGTTGACGGCGTCAGGTTCGTCTCTGGTCAGGGGCCTCAGTGATGTTAAAGCGCTCACTCGCTCCATTGACAGTCTGTCTGACCTCCTGGGTCACTGGGTATCAGCTAAGTCCCTACCGGCGCGGGGCAAGAAGCGCCACAGGCCTGTGGTGGCGCTGTCTCCTCCGCGCAGCGCATCAAAGGCTTCGGATTCACCGACAAGCTCTGCTGGTGAGATCTCCGATTCTGATGAAGAGGATCGGCAGGGTCGCTCGGCTTCGCTTTCAGGCCACGTGGATGCTCTTATTGGAGCCATGCGGGAAGTGTTATAGCTGTCTGAAGAGGTGACGAGGCCGGGCAAGTCGGCCCGGCTGTATCAGGAGTCGCGTCGGGCTCGTTCGACACTGCCAGCGCACGATGAACTTAACGAGGCGGTGGAGAGAGAATGCCTGTGTCCGGATAAGCGCTTCCAAGGGATGCGGTTTTTTGATGCCCTGTATCCCTGCTCCACAGAGACGATCGCTAATTGGGTCCCCTCTCCTGAAGTGGACGTGCCATTGTCTCAGCTGAGCAAATCTTCTTTGCTTCCGGTTAAAGGGAAGGCGAGTCTACAGGATCCGCTGGACAGAAGGACGGAGTTAGCGGCGAAGTCCATCTACGAGGCCGTGGGTCATGGATTCCGAGCGGCCTTGGGGGCCATGTGGGGACAGCCTGTACATCTAGTGCACTAGTTAGGCGTTGGGCCAGATGGTGATGCTGAGCAGTGTCTGCCCTGGCTGGACCAGAATGGGAGACCACAGAATCCACAGATGATTCTGACCCAATTTCATGCCCAGCACATGCCTGACACCTAACATTATACTGGTGAGGCTTCCCTGAGATGGTTGGATCAGCTGCGGTCAGCATGGCAAGATGGGACTCCGCTGTCTGACGTGGAAAGGCTCTTCCAGCTGTTGGAAGAGGTGGCCCGATATAGCAGAGACGCAGTGCTGGATACTACTTTGTTTCTGTCCAGGGCTCAAGCCTCGGCCGTCACAGTCAGTAGAGCACTGTGGCTCAAACAGTGGACTGGAGACGCAGTATCCAAACAAGGTTTGCTTACTCTGGCGTACAAGGGCGGTCTGCTTTTTGGTTCGGACCTCACGGAGCTGATTGCTAAGGCCAAGGATGTGGCTTTGCCACAGCGGAAAGCAGCGGCCTCTACGTCTGACAGGTCAAGTGCCGGTAGTGGTCGTCGGTCCTTTCGACCCAGGGGACGATTCGATCAGCCCTCTTGGAGATTGGGTCGTCCCTCGTCTTCCGGTAAGAAGTCCACCCAGAAATCCCGTACTCCCTGGAAACAGCATTTCCGTCGGGACAAAAGGGAGGCTGACAAAAAGCCCGCTAAGGCGGACTGACGCCAGGATCCCTCTCGAGGGCTCTCGGGTGGGAGGTCGGCTGCTACAATTCGGGTCGGTTTGGGCGTCCCACGAATCGGACGCCTGGGTGACACGGGTTGTGTCAGCGGGCTATTTCATAGAGTTTCACTCTCTACCCCCGGACAGGTTTCGTCAGTCTCGCATCCCGTCCGTGCCCAAGCTGGCTGCTGCTCTGCTGCGGGAGGTCAACTCTCTTCTGCAGCAGGGTGTAGTGGTTCCGTTTCCGCCGGAGGACCGGGGAAGGGGGTTTTTACTCTAACCTTTTTGTGGTCCCCAAAAAAGGAGGACAAGTTTCATCCCATTCTGGACCTCAAGGATTTGAATCTTCATGTCCGAATCCGGAAATTCCGTATGGAGTCTCTTCGCTCCGTCGTGGCGGCCTTGTCGCAGTACGATTTTTTGGTGTCGATCGACATCCGCGACGCCTATTTGCATGTCCCTGTTGGCAGGGCTCACCAGTGCTTCCTGCGTTTCGCCGTAGGGCAGGCCCATTACCAATTTGTGGCCCTACCTTTCGGGGTGGTCTCGGCGCCCAGGGTTTTTACAAAGGTTCTGGCGCCGCTCATGGCGCTCCTTCGAAAGCAAGGAGTTCCGATTCTCCCCTACCTGGACGACCTGTTAATTGTGGCGCCCACAGCGGAGGAGGCAGTGACAGCTCGCGATCTCTCCCTTCAGCACCTGGAAGACTTCGGGTGGCTGGTCAATTGGAAGAAGTCGTCATTGGAGCCGTCGCAGTCAATCCTGTTCTTGGGGATGCATTTCGACACCGTACGGGCAGTGGTGTCCCTCCCTCCGGACAAACAAGCGAACCTTCGTCACCACGTCCAGGCTATGAGGTCGGTGAGGGCGATGTCCCTTCGGAAGTGCATGCGCCTTCTGGGTCTGATGGTGGCAGCAATGGAAGCGGTGCCGTTTGCACAATTTCATTCCCGGGATCTCCAAGATCTTATTCTGACCCGTTGGGACCGATCGCCGACTTCGCTGGATCGCTGTGTCGTCATCTCCCACAGGGTGCGAGAGTCTCTTGGATGGTGGTTACGTCTGGAGGCTCTATCCCTGGGGAAATCCCTTCTTCTCCCACGGTGGTCGGTGATTACCACCGATGCCAGCCTGACTGGCTGGGGGGGGGTTTGGAACGACCTCTGGGTTCAGGGGGTCTGGTCGTCAGAGGAGTCGTCTCTGCCAATCAACATTCTGGAGTTGAGAGCAATATTTCTCTGCCTCCGACATTGGACGGTCCCTTTGAGCGGTCTGCCGGTCCGGATTCAGACGGACAATGCGACAGCTGTCGCGTATATCAACCATCAGGGCGGGACGAGGAGTTCCAGACTCATGATGGAGGTCTCTCGGATCCTGCTTTGGGCCGAGTTCAGGGTTCCAGTCATCTCCGCGTTTCACATCCCGGGTGTGCAGAATATCTCGGCGGACTTCCTCAGTCGCGAGCGGGTAGATCCCGGAGAATAGAGTCTTCATCCGGAGGTTTTTACTCTGCTGTGCTCCCGTTGGGGGACTCCCCAAGTGGACTTGATGGCATCCAGGCTGAACGCCAAGATTCCGACAATCATGTCCAGGTACAGGGACCCGGAGGCTGTGGCGGTAGATGCTCTAGTGGCCCCGTGGGACCAGTTCGAGCTGATCTATGTGTTTCCGCCGGTATCCTTACTTCCTCTGGTGATCAGGCGGATCAATCTCGAATGAGTATCGGCGATTTTGGTGGCGCCGGATTGGCCGCGGAGGGTGTGGTATTCAACGCTGGTGTCTCTTCTGGCAGCGCCTCCGTTTCCACTGCCTCTTCGCCCGGACCTGTTAACTCAAGGGCCCATTCGTCATCCGGACCTGAAGTCACTTCGTTTGACGGCGTGGCTCTTGAGACCAAAATCTTGACCCGTCGTGGGTTTTCGTCCGAGGTCATTGCCACCTTGCGGGCGGCCAGAGGTCCAGCTACGACTAGTATTTATCACAGAACTTGGGAGGCCTTCTATTCATGGTGTTCTGGATCGTCAAGGAACCCGAGGGTTTTTTCCATTCCCAACTTCTTGGCCTTTCTGCAATGTGGTCTGGTCAAGGGTCTAGCAGTTAGTACCTTGCGGGGTCAGGTCTCTGCACTATCCGGGCTTTTTCGGAAGGCTATTGCCTCACGCAGGGATGTGCGTTCATTTTTTCGCGGGGTTGCACATCAGTTTCCGCCTCGGAGGGCGGTTGTGGCTCCTTGGCGGCTCAATTTAGTTTTGGAGGCTCTTCAGCATGGGCCGTTTGAGCCTATGGATTCAGCTACGCTTTACTTGCTTTCTTGGAAGGTGGCCTTCCTGGTGGCGGTCACCTCTTAAAGAAGGGTTTCGGAGTTGGCGGCACTGTCTTGCTCGCCCCCTTTTTTGGAATTCCACCCGGATCGTGTGGCGCTTCGTACCCGTGGAGATTTTTTACCTAAAGTGGTGTCGCGTTTTCCACCTCAATCAGGACATCCTGTTGCCTTCCCTCTGTCCGAAACCAAAGAGTCTGAAGGAGCGGGCCTTGCACTCGTTTGATTTGGTGCGGGCATTGAAGTTCTATCTTTCAATCACGCAAGGGTTTCGAAAATCGGATTCTCTGTTTGTGATTCCTGCTGGTCGTCGCCGTGGTCAGCGGGCTTCCAAGGACACTATAGCTCGGTGGATATGTTCGGCTATCCTGGAGGCGTACCGGCTCAAGGGCGAGCCTTGTCCGGTTAAGGTTCAAGCTCATTCTACGAGAGCTGTTGGTTCGTCGTGGGCTTTTCGTCAGGGGGCTTCGGCAGCGCAGCTCTGCCGGGCGGCTACCTGGTGCTCCGTTCACACTTTTACTAAATTTTATAAAGTGAACGTGAGTGCTTCCGCCAATGCGGCCTTGGGACGCAGGGTCCTGCAGGCGGCAGTGGTTTAGGTTATCTCTTTATTTTTTGTTCGGCGCTTGTTGCGCACTTGCCTAAGTTGTTGGGGTGTTGGCGATCCTGCCACTGTTTCCCACCCTTGAGTTTTGGACTGCTTTGGGACTTCCCACTAGTAATGGATATGTGTCTCCCTTCCTTCCCTTCTGCTGCTGAAAGACGGATTTTGGTAAGACCTTACCTGTAAAATCCTTTTCAGCGAAGGAAGGAAGGGAGACACAGCACCCTCCCATGGCAGAAGTGTATTATGGTTTTTCTAGATGCGGCGCGACTCCCTCCTGATGGCGGTCATCTGGTCTGGGGTTGGCGCACTAGGGTTCTGTTCCAGCATTGCCAGCTCATCGCAGTTGTCAGGTCCAGTAAGTAGTGCCTGGGACTGTGTGTTTTCATGCTGTTATATACATAACCTGTTCTCTCACATTTATGAATTTTCAGAAGGGGTTGTGTTGTTCCCCTGGTGTTGTCTGCTCTTCCTTAGCTTGTGTACGGACTGGAGAACATGGGAGTAGGAGGAGCCTAAGCTGGAGGGGCCGGTTGTCACTTTTTCTAAATCTGAGGTGAACTATCCTGTGGGGCTCCGCCTACCCCCACTAGTAATGGATCTGTGTCTCCCTTCCTTCCTTCGCTGAAAAGGATTTTACAGGTAAAGTCTTACCAAAATCCGTCTTTTTCTCGTTTTACCCTATAGCCTATTTACACTCCACTTCTCAGCAGCTCTCGTTTATAATCTTTCAGTGTAAATGCATATTAAGTCTCAGCATTGGCTTACCCTGCCTGTTCTGTAGAGATTCTCAGCAGCCATCTTATTATCATCACAGACAGGATTAAAATAAAAGGTAACATCTTGTCATATAGATAATACAGGATCCACCATTCACAAAAGGCGATGGTCTCAGCTGACCTTCTCCCCCCTCTCTGCACAATGACCTCTGCACAGGTCAGAGAGCATGCCTATAACCCAGTGAACATCCACAGTCTAAAGTGGTCCATATATCCACTGTAAGGCTTATCAGCTCAGGTAATATTGCCGCCTGATCATTTAGAGAGAATACAATTAGAAAAATCTTGACAATCAGAAATTAAAAACCTATTGATAAAAAAGAATATAAATGTCTGGTTTTAATAATTACAGAAATTTCTAGCTGATATATTCCTTAACATGATCAACACTCGTATAAGACGTAGATAGTACTCGGACCTCACAAGTGACCGTGGTCAGATAGTATTTAATCTAAATCACAATTAGTCAGGAAGCAGGAAACCACTAGAATAAAATTCCGCAAGTACAACAAACGTGATTGTATATTATCATGTCGTCACTGAATTTTGGGTCTTCTATCCTTTGGATTACGAGCTCGGAGAGAATGAAGACACAGGACAGGATGTTTGTGTCTAAACATACTCTAAAAACTTTATTACAAAACACAGGGCTAATATACACCCTAAAGGCAGGAAACGGATTTGCCATATATGGTTCGATTATACAGTTTAGCTGAACAAGCGAAAAAAACTAGTTTCTGTATGCTTTAAAATATTTAATTAGACTTATCTAGTTAGCAAGGTCATTTCATCTTTCTGCAAGAACACATTATTGCTACAAGAAGAAACATCTGGCCAGGGAGAATCACGTTATCTTTTTAGCAAGGACACGCTATTGATACAAGAAGGAACATTTCAGCTTGCTGTTTTTTTACCTAAAATAACTGTCAGACTTATATAGCATAGATGGGGCCTTTAAACTTGAGGGACTCCATCTTCTGCTATAACATTCCATCCTTTTGTTCCTTCATTTATCAATACGAATTTCTATGTTTTCTTTTAGTACAACGCTGAATACACATTAAAAAAAGCTTAAAAACCAAATAAACCGCAAGACACATTAGCAAAACCTGTAAAATAGCTTGTACTATACCAGCCAACCACCCACCAATACCTTTAAACCAATTTGCGGGATTTAGAAAGGAAAATCTCTGTGTGGAATTATTGGCCAAAGTATCTGAACAGTTCACTCAAAAGTTTATCTCTTCCCATGAGACTGGGACAGCGAGAAAGGGTATGCTAGTGGACGTCACAGGGGCATGTGTACATATCCAACAATTAGCAATGGTCTGGTTTTGCTCCTTTAGTCCATCGATTAGAGCAAGATGGTGTCTAATGAATCTATTGTCGTCTCCATCCATGGTGCCTAACCTAGTCCATGCACCTGTGGTCGCAAGGATGCAGGTAAGTATAAACAATGTCATCAGTCTTTGTCCGCTGGTTCTCCTAGTATCTTTTTGCAATGGGACGCGTGGATCCAGGTCTCTTTTCCCTCTAACTTAACGGCTGTGCTTGTGGTCAGCAGAACTTGAAAGGGTCCATCAAACCGTGGATCTAGGCTTTTCCTCACGTGTCTTTTTATAACCACCCAGTCTCCAGGTTGCAGCGTATGGCTGCTAGAGTCTTGATCTGGATCTGGAAGAGAACTGAAGACATTATCATGTACTTGCTTAATCTTTTTGTGTAAAGTCCTCACATAGGAACTTAGCACATGGTTGTTCATTTCTAATGCTTGCGGATAGAAACACCCTAGGCTGGGTACGTTGCCAAACAATATCTCATATGGAGAGAGTCCAGTCTTTCTATTAGGCGTGTATCTTACTGAAAACAGAGCAAGTGGTAAACAGTCCGGCCATGGTTTTCCTGTCTCAGCCATGGCTTTCTGAATTTTTAATTTCAATGTCCCATTCAGTCTTTCCACTTTACCACTACTTTGTGGGTGATATGGGGTATGGAATGCTTGTTGAATTCCTAGAGCTGACATGACTTCATTCATTATTTCACCTGTGAAGTGTGTACCTCTGTCACTCTCAATTACCTCTGGTACCCCATACCTGCAGACCACCTCCGCAAGCAGTTTCTTTGCGGTTGCCGCAGCCGTGGCTTTGGCAATCGGGAAAGCCTCTGGCCATCCTGAGAACAAATCAATACAAACCAACACATATTCCCATGATCCTGACTTTGGCAGCTGAATATAATCAATTTGCAGTCTCTCGAATGGATAGAGGGGCCGGGGTGTGTGTTTGGGTGGTGTTTTAACTACTCTACCCTGATTATGTGTAGCACATATCATGCACCCTTGTACCAGGTTTTCAATACAGGTGGAGAATCCTGGTGCCACCCAATGTTTCTGCATCACACTCATCACACCCGTTTTAGATTGGTGTGTCGGCCCATGTAGTATCTGGGCAGCTGCTGGGTACAGTGCCCTTGGAAGTCATCATCGTGTCCCTTTCCCCCATACCCCATTTGCTTCATTCAGGCATGCACCTTCCTTTAACCACTTATCAACCTCCTCCTTTTGAGCCTGAGCCTGCATTTGGGATAAGATGTCCTCCGACACAAAGGGGTTTTTAGGGGCACTTAACTGACGTACTGTTGACCCTTGTTGCGGCTTACAGGCTGCTGTTTTTGCCGCTGCATCTGCCATCGCATTTCCTCTGCTTACCTGGTCGGTGCGTCTGGTATGTGCTCTTACCTTTATGACAGCTACTTGTTTAGGTAGTTGTAGCGCATCAATTAACTGCTGGACCGCATCAGCATTCTTAATGGGGTGTCCTGCTGCCGTCAGGAAACCTCTTGACTTCCATATTGGACCAAAATCATGCGATATACCGAATGCGTACCTAGAATCTGTGTAAATGTTAACAATACTACCTTCCGCTAGTTTACAGGCCTCGGTTAGGGCCCTAAGTTCAGCTTCTTGAGCCAACTGGTGTGGGAGCATTGGTTCTGCCTTGATTACTGCATTGAGGGAGACAACTGCATATCCTGTATGGAAGGTACCTGAATCGTCCTGATGACGGGATCCATCTACAAAAAATTCAAAATCTGCATTTTGTAATTCATGTTCAAATCCAGTAGGTAAACCTGCCGTTTCTTGTGCCATCATTTGTACACAGTCATGAGGAACTTCCTCTCTTGGATCTTCCTTAAAAAGCACAGTACCTGACTCCTCCTTTAGATCCGAGAGAGGTAACAAAGTTGCTGGATTCAGGGTAGTACACCTCTGTAAAGAAACATTGGGAGGCATTAACAGTGCACATTGTAACCTGAGATGACGTGCTGCTGAGAGGTGAGCGGGTTGCACTTGATTCAATATAGTGTAGACATCATGAGGTGTTAGAACGGTGAGCGGGTGGTCAAGAACAATGTCTGCGGATTTATGGAGTAATAGTCCAACAGCATGCAGAGCACGTACACAGGATGGTGCACCTCTGGCTACCGCATCCAATCTGCCACGAAAGTAGGCAACAGGTCTCTGATTATCACCGTGTGTTTGAGTTAAAACTCCTGCTGCATGTCCAGCTTGTTCATGAAGGTACAGAGTAAATGGGAGCTCATAATTAGGGGTACCCAAAGCTGGAGCGGCCAAAATACGGTTCTTGAGAGAATAAAAACAGTCTATTGCCTCTGATGTTAGTACAAAAGGTGTTGGGGTAAGACAGTCATAGAGGGGCTGCATTAAAACAGAGATGGCATGAATCCACTGTCTGCAATAGGAAACAAGTCCAAGAAAAGTTCTGAGGGCTGCAACATTAATGGGGACGGTGAATGCCTGTACTGCTTGTTTGCGTGCATTTGTTAAATGACGAGCTCCTGGTGTAATGCAATGTCCCAAAAAGGTGACTGAAGATTTACAAAACTAAAGCTTATCTTTCGATGCCTTGCAGCCAGCGTGATAGAGAAACAACATAAGCGATATAGTTGCACTATGACATTGTTTCCTGGAGGGGGCACAAATGAGCAGGTCATCGACATATTGCAGAGCAACGATATGTGGTTCAGACCATCCCTCCAGTATTTCCTGCAGGCTTGCAGTGTACATTGTGGGTGAATTCTGGGCACCCTGTGGCAACACTGTCCATGTATATTGACTACCCTGGAATGTGAAAGCAAACAGGTACTGGCAGTCAGGATGTAATGGTACACTGAAAAATGCATTTGCCAAATCAACCACTGAAAAGCAAAGAGAATTAGAAGGTATCTGTGACAGAAGAGTATGCGGGTTGGGCACAACTGGTGTTAGAAGTTCTGTGGCTTTGTTAACCAACCGGAGGTCATGGACCATTCTATATGCGGCTGGTTGTCCTGGCACGCTCTTTTTCTTTACTGGGAACAGGGGAGTGTTGCAAGGGGACTGGGTTTTGACTAGGACTCCTCTCTGTAGTAATTTTTGGACCTGCTGGGCTATGGCATTCTCCTGAGCCGAGCTAAGGGGATACTGCTTCTGTTGAGGCAAGATGGCTCCTGGTTTTAATTTCACCATTACTGGTTGAACTCTTAACCTACCAACATCTGTTTTGCCTGAGGCCCAAAAATCATGTGGTACAGCCTGCTCCAATATCGGGGGAAACTCATTTGTCTCTTCTATGCTGGCAATATCTAGTGACATAATTTTGCAAAGGGTACTTGGTTTTAAACCTGGGGTCATGGTGACAGTGCCATCGGGATGATACTCAATATGTGCTTGTAATTGGGACAACACATCATTTCCCAAAAGGTTACATTGGCCTCGGGGCGATACCATGAGCTGGCTATGTACAGTAGCTCCTTGAATTTGCAGGGGAATTCTTTTAGTGACAGGAAGCAGGACAGACGGGGAATTGAAGGGGGTGGCAATGACATGATGTGAAAAATCAGTGTCAGTATATGGCCAATCACCTTGCGTAATTACTGAATTGTCGGCCCCCGTATCTACTTGGAAATCGATTTCATGTCCCCCTGGTAGGTTCACCTGCACTATACAACTGGGAGTTGGGGGTAAGGAGATGAGGGGGTTCATGTGCAAGCTTCCCTCATCCTATGGGGGCGTTGTTTGGTCGGCTGGAGGACCCGTACTCTGAGCATTTGGATACGGGTTGGTCCTACAGTTCTTTCTAAAATGTCCTGGCTTTTTACATCCGTAACATAGTCTCTGTCCTTCTCCTTCAGTCTGTCCTCTGCCTCTGTTGTTTCTGGGGGTCGTCTCTACTATATGTATTCTGGCAGCTCTTTTTGCCTGCGCTATGTCATGCTGTGCCCCCTGAGCTATTCTAGCTAAATCTTCTGCCTTCACTGATCTCCAGTCCGGTCTACTTTCTTTTACCTTCTCTGCAATCTCTTTCTTTAGTCCATTCATGAAAGCACTTGCTAATACCCTCTCACTAGTCTTATTCCCGGGGTTGAACCCCATTTCTGACCAGGTTTTCTTTAGTGCATAGAAATAATCCTTAGAGTGCAGGGAAAGGAGGAAGATCCTATCTTCTAGTGTAACTTGCTTTTCTGCTTGCCTGTCTTGACATGCTTTTACCAACGCTGCTGCGAATAGGACTCCAGCTGCTGCATCATTAGATTCTGCATCTACGGGTCCGGTCCTATTGGCATACTGTTTTTTTGTCTCATCTATCAACCTATCATAGCGGGCTTCATCTGCCAATTTTCCCTTAATTACCCCCTGCAGATCTATTCTAGTGGCATGATACGTATCCTGTATGGTGGTGATCATTCTAGCAAAACCCATAGGGGACTGGGACGGATCTGGCAGCTGGGAGATCAGTGCCAACTGCTCTGAAGGACTCCATGGTCTATACATTAACATTGTACGAGCTTCCTGACCTGGAACCACTGCATCCCCCCCTGCTGCTGCTGCTGCTGGTGCTGCTGGCACAACTACCATCCTCATTGGGAATAGACTAGCTGGGTGGGGTCTCGGTCCTCCACATGCCACACAGATGTCTACTGTCAAGGGGTTCTGTTGTCCACATCTGGGGTAAACCCAACATTTAGGTTCCTGGGAATTCTGGTACTGGGGTGGGGGTGACGTCGGGAGCGGACAGGGAGGAAAATCTGTCATTCCAGTTTTTGTCAGTCTGTAACGTCCGTCTCCTAATTCTTCAATCTTTCCTTCAAAATAAGCGCATGCATTCATCCATACATCTACTGTCTTCAACAGACCCTTATCTTTCAACCATCCATGATAGGAGTTAAAGAAGGATTTCCATTTCTCTCCATTCATCTCTCCATTCTCATTCATTCCCGCTTTACACAATATTTTGTCAATTCCAATCAGTGCCTGTTTCCCTTCTCTGCGTACCACTAAGTCTTTGGCTATAATGCCTTCCTTGGCATTTTGGTTCCCCATTTTTTTCGGTTCTCCTCACCTAGAAGAGACTCCTCAGTCACTTAGACAATGGGCCACAAAGGTTTCTGAACCATTCCACTACTAGCCTCTCTAGGACTTATACGCCAACCAGAAAAACAGACCAAAAACATCAATCCCGGGACACATCCACAACACAATCATCGGATCCATACTTTCATTAAATTCTCCAAAGGATAGAAGGCAGGACTGTCAATTTATCTGAGGGATTCTACTGGTTCAAAGGGACCTGAGCCAGACAACAATCTGTTGAATTACCTGGGGAGCCGACCGCTCGGGGGTGAGGGAGTCTCTTCTATGCAGTGATATAATTAGGTAGAATATAACAGTTATTCTTACCTCAGCGCTGTATATATCACCAACAGAGAGCTTCACTCGTCCCACGTCTCGGACCGGTCGAGCACCCTTGGGTAGATTAACTCAAGGTCCCTGTTCGAGGCGCCAGCTGTCGTCACTGAATTTTGGGTCTTCTATCCTTTGGATTACGAGCTCGGAGAGAATGAAGACACAGGACAGGATGTTTGTGTCTAAACATACTCTAAAAACTTTATTACAAAACACAGGGCTAATATACACCCTAAAGGCAGGAAACGGATTTGCCATATATGGTTCGATTATACAGTTTAGCTGAACAAGTGAAAAAAACTAGTTTCTGTATGCTTTAAAATATTTAATTAGACTTATCTAGTTAGCAAGCTCATTTCATCTTTCTGCAAGAACACATTATTACTACAAGAAGAAACATCAGGCCAGGGAGAATCACGTTATCTTTTTAGCAAGGACACGCTATTGATACAAGAAGGAACATTTCAGCTTGCTGTTTTTTTACCTAAAATAACTGTCAGACTTATATAGCATAGATGGGGCATTTAAACTTGAGGGACTCCATCTTCTGCTATAACAATCATTAGGCTATATTTAGTAGCTTTACCGAGAATTCTATAATAAAGGCTCAGTGGTCAATGTTCTCGTGTATAAAACATTCACATAACATAAAAATAAGTAACAATGCATAACACTGACGTGGTAAATATAAAGCTTCCTCCTAAAAGGAAAACCCCACGCGGGGAGAGGACCACATCTGAAGACTCGACAATGACACATTATGATGGAATGATCATCTCGGAGCTTCTCCTGCTGAGCCTTCACCTCTTTCCAGGACATCGAGGAAAAAAAGAAAATACCTGACTATTCAAGGAACCATTCCTGAATAATTCTTAGTATTCTGGGATATTTGGCTGCATCCGTTCTTTATGGAAATAAGAATCTACAAAAGCCAAACTGTTGTAAAATGCAGCAAATGTTCTATTGTGTGGTATACTGGGATCTACGGGGGCTTCAAACTCTGGGGTGACCATTATAAAGCAGCACAGAGCCCATTGTATAAACTCTACTGGTATATTTAGCTGTATTAGAACCAAAATATCTAACTGAAGGCCCACCATACATATTAGACTAATGTTGACCTATCCCACCGATATTGACAGATTCAGCTGAAACTCAAATGTGTATGGGGGCCCAGACAACTGATTGTTGGGGAAGTTAAAGGGGTATTCCTATCTCCAAGATCCTATCCCAATATGTAGTAGGTGTAATAATAATATTAGCAAATACCTCCAATTAGAAATGTAGTATAGTCCTTCTGATTAGCAATGTTGCTTACCCCATGTGCAAGGCATTGCAGTAGCTTAGGCATCCATGGTTACGACCACACATAGTTACGCTTAGTGGTCGTTACAATGAATACCTAAGCTACTGCAATGCCCTGCACATGGGGTAAGTGACATAGCTAGTCAGAAGAACTATCCTACATTTATAATTGTAGGTATTTGCTAATATTATTACACCTACTACATATTGGGATAGGATTTTGGAGATGAGAATACCTCTAAAGTGTCCGACATGTCCGATTTTGAACTATTGATCCTTCTGTTTCCCTGGAGATAGCTTATCACCAAAGATGTAGGACTGCGGTTCTCTTATAGAGAACACAGAGACACTCGGCTGAAGTACTCTTGTGTATGGGACAACGCTTTACTGTTGGAATTGCTGTGGCATATGAGAGGAGACTGACTATGAGCATCACTATCACGGTGAAAATATTTAGGATTTTTAAAGTCCTAATTTTAGGAGGTCCAAGTCCTAAAAAAATATTATTAACCAGGAACAATGTATTATTTAGAAAAAGACTCATCCATCGCCTGATTGGATTGTTTATAGTCATCTCATCTGCCCATGTAAACAGGACGTGCTGCCGACAATAAGCAACCATCTTGGTACACTTTGTATCGGCCCTTTTGAAAAGGCTTTATATGAGCACCGGTGGACTTGTTAGTGGGGCTGTGGCCTGACGCTGATGATTGGCCACACTATCTATCAGTATTCGGTCAGTATTTTTTCTCAGGAGTGGGAGCCAAAACCAGGTGAGGAACAATCAGAGAAACGGTCTAATAGAAACAAGTCACCAATTCTGCATTTATCACCCACTCCTGGTTTTGGCTCCCACTCCTGAGAAAAAATACTGACCGATTACTGATAGTGGGGCCGTGGCCTCAGGCCACAAGTCCACAGTGCATGACCGTGCTCATTCATGTGTATTTGTACATGTGAGATCTGAAATGAACGTGAACGACTGTGACCTGTTTGGTGAGATAAAGGTTACTGACGCACTTGATCTAAACTTAGTCCCGCAGTCTGGCTTCACCCATTTTTTTCCTACAGATCATATTACCTGAACTTATCATGTGTCTTCCCAGGCTGTAAACAGAGAGGAGGCAGTACATTGTAAAGACGAGGCCTACAGCGTCCAAAGCCCAAACCCGAGAAGCCAACAACTAATCTGTCATGTGTACAAATACATTCCACCCCTCTGTTATCCTGATCAGACAAGGAGCTCACATGGCTCATTACAGGACGGGACGGAAATTCTCTTAAAGTGATCTACACCTCCGACATTAAATGTGACGATACGTTTCTAATGTCTAGACGGAGTGAGCCGTCTTTCTTTTTGACGAAGAAGAAGCCTGCTCCCGCCGGGGAGGTAGATTTCCGGATAAATCCCCGGGCCAGATTCTCCTCAATATATTCAGACATGGACCGGGTCTCAGCAGCGGACAAAGGGTAAAAACGCCCACGGGGAGGAGTAGCGCCAGGTATCAGGTCGATTGGGCAATCGTATGGTCTATGAGGGGGTAATGTCTCTGCTTCTCTTTTATTAAAGACATCCGCATAAGACCAATAGGGAACCTGTAGGCCGGGTAGATTGGCTGGGGTAGGAGAAGGACAGGCAGGAAGAACGGGAACTAAACAAGTCTTATGGCAGTCCTCTCCCCAGCGAAGGACTTCTCCGGTCTGCCAATCAAGCACGGGTGCATGTTTCTGGAGCCAAGGTAGGCCTAGCAAGAGGGCGTGAGAGAGTCCAGGCAGAACATGGAAGAAGATGCTTTCAGAGTGCAGCATTCCCACCTGCAGAGTTATGGATTCGGTGATGAGTTGAATGGGATGCGGTAAGAGACCCCCATCCACGGAGGCGACAGATAAGGGTACAGCCAGGGGTTTGGTGGGAATGTGGTATTTCTCTACCAGGGATAGAGAAATGAGATTTCCGGCAGCTCCAGAGTCAAGTTGAGCTAGTTCACAGAAACTGTTCTCCCCGCAGATGATAGAGACCGACAGCATCAGAGATGGAGAGGGTTTACTCGTGTCTAGGACGACCTCTCTGAGCGATCCTAGACACAGGCGTTTCCCGACCTCTCCGGGCAGGAACGGATCCGGTGCTCCTTACTGCCACAGTAGAAGCAGCTCCCCTCGGCACAGCGTAATTCTTGACGGGTTTTGACCATCTTGGTCTGGTCGACCTGCATAGGCTCGGGTGAGTGCGCCTGAGGAGGAACGGAGGAAGTGACGGGTTTCTGAAAGGTAGGGGCAAGGCGTGGAAACCTCCTCTCACGGGTGACCTCTTTGGTGCGCTCCTGGAACCGGATGTCAATCCGGGTGGCGAGTGTTATTAAGTCGTCGAGAGTGGTAGGAATGTCCCGACCGGCGAGTTCATCTTTAATACGGCCGGACAGACTCTCCCAGAAGACGGACACCAGGGCGTCATTATCCCAGGCAAGCTCCGAAGCAAGGGTACGGAACCGTATGGCATATTGGCCCACGGTGAGACTTCCTTGACGGAGGCGTAGCAGAGATGAGGCGGATGAGGTCTTCCGTCCTGGTTCGTCGAAGACTTTCCGGAAAGCCGTGAGAAAGGCTGGCAGGTTGGACACCAGGGAATCTCCTCTCTCCCATAGAGGATTTAGCCAAGCCAGCGCCTCCCCCGTGAGATGGGACATGATGAAGGCTACTTTGGCTCAGTCGGTGGAAAACTGATGTGCCAAAAGTTCGAAGTGCAGAGTGCACTGGTTAGTGAAGCCCCGTGCCTGACCGGGATCTCCGCCAAAACGAGGCGGGGCGGAGAGACGGGGACCGGGAAGGGATGCTATGGTATTGCTGTGCAGCGGCGGCGCCGGGGTAGTAAGTGTGCGAGTGGAAGCAGCTCCCGATGAGACAGTCAGTGTGTCCAGGTGAGAGTTAACACTACGCAGGTGACTCAGGATGGACTCCTGTTGGGACCTCTGACGGGAAAGTTCATGACATAGGTCCGAGAGCGAGGGAGCTTGGGTGCCACCGGGTTCCATGGCCTGAGCAAACTGTAACGGGTGTGGGAGGTGGAACCTCTGAGCTACTATACAAAGGGTAGTCCTTGTAAGGAAGCGGGTGGCTCCCAGGGAAGGCGGGTAGGTAGACACTGCAAGTGACAAGGACAGTCTCAGGGTAGAAGGGCAGGGCGGTCACAGCAAGTGACGGGGACAGTCTCTTGACAGGCGGGTGGTCACGGCAAGTGACGGGGACAGTGTCTTGACAGGCGGGTGGTCACGGCAAGTAACGGCTAAGCCTCCAGGTAGGCTAGCAGGCAGGTAGCAGGTGAGTGCTCCCAGGTGAGCGAGTAAGAGTCTCTGGACAGGCAGGTGGTCACAGCAAGTGACTGCTAAGCCTCCAGGTAGGCTAGCAGGCAGGTAGCAGGAGAGCGCTCCCAGGTGAGCGGGTGAGAGTCTCTGGACAGGCAGGTGGTCACAGCAAGTGACGGCTAAGCCTCCAGGTAGGCTAGCAGGCGGGTAGCAGGTAAGCACTCCCAGGTGAGCGCTCCCAGGTGAGCGGGTAAGAGTCTCTGGACAGGCAGGCAGGTATCTGGCAGGTAGTTCCTGGTCCGCAGGCGGACTGATCCATAGACAGACTGGCAGGTTCTGGTAGGCAGACTGTCGGACCACAGGATTGCAAGCAGGTAGACAGAAATCAGGCAGATATCAGGCAGGTATCAGGCAACGGGACCTGAGGGCTGAAGCAGAGTTGAAAGGCTTTGCAACAACAGAGCTCGGGCACCTCCATTTTGGAGGAGGTGCCTTATATATGGTGAGGTCCTCCGGCCATTGGCCGGGGACTCCTTAGGACGGCGCGCGCAGCCCCTTTAAGAGAGAGGGAGCGCGCGCGCGCCCTAAGCACCTTGACCGGGAAGCAGCGTGCGCTGCCAGCAGAGCGGGAGGAAGACGCCGGGCACGGAGCGGAGAGGTGAGGGGAACGGCGTCCCAGACTAGCAGGAGGCAGGGACGCCGACACTACAGTCGTCACGTGATTGTAGCAGCCGTCACGTGATTGTGGCAGCCGTCATGTGATTGTGGCAGCCGTCACGTGATTGTGGCAGCCGTCACGTGCTGGTATAACACGCTGCAATTAGAAATGGGAATCGGCACAGGAGTCACAATATAAAGTCAGTGCTGGTAGTAACACAAGAATCCAACAAGCCGAGCGTCCACACGTCGTCCAACAGCCCAACATGGATGATGAGAAGCTGCAGGACGTCACATAATCCGCGATATTCAGGCAGAGAACACAAACCGCAATGTGCTGCCACCGACATCTTCATCAGCTCAAGAGGAGGCGACTGTGTAAGAACATCACCGTTTTGTTTTCCCCCCTGAATATCGTGGATTATTAGATGACTGATGTTCTGCTACTTTTTCTTTTTGAAGTTGTCTACACACATAATGGCTGCAGAGGACTGAGAGAAAGTCCACAGGGAACAAAACAGAAGTCGGGAACAGAAGGGGAGACGAGGGCTGAGCCACTTACACAGACAGAAAGCTGAGGAGGACATGTTATTACTCCAGGATCTGCTCCATTCATTCCTTATGTGGCATCCAAGTGCTGAGCTCGGCTTTTTCCAGAGCCCCATAGAGAATGAATGGAGCTGCAGTTGTTCCCTGACTTTCCGCTCCTTCCCGATCAGACGATGGTTCGCAGTGGTCAGACCCCACGATCAGTAAGTGATCACTGAGCCTGTGGATAAGTGATAACTAAAGTTGACAAATCCCCAGGCCCGGATGGGATACACCCGCGAGTACTGCAGGAATTAAGTAATGTCATAGATAGACCATTATTTTTAATCTTTAAAGATTCCATAATAACAGGGTCTGTACCACAGGACTGGCGTATAGCAAATGTGGTGCCAATATTCAAAAAGGGGACAGAAACCGAACTTGGAAATTATAGGCCGGTAAGCTTAACCTCTACTGTGGGAAAAATCCTGGAGGGTTTCCTAAGAGATTCTATAATAGAGTATCTGAAGAAGAATAGCCTCATGACCCAATATCAACATGGGTTTACAAGGGACCGTTCCTGTCAGACTAATCTGATCAGTTTTTATGAGGAGGCAAGTTCTGGACTGGACCAAGGAAATGCAGTGGATGTTGTGTATATGGACTTTTCAAAAGCTTTTGATACGGTTCCACACAAAAGGTTGATACATAAAATGAGAACAATGGGGATAGGGGAAAATATATGTATGTGGGTTAAGAATTGGTTCAGTGATAGGAAACAAAGGGTGGTTATTAATGGAAAACACTCAGACTAGGTCTCATTTAACAGTGGGGTACCACAGGGGTCAGTATTGGGCCCCCTTCTTTTTAACATATTTATTAATGACCTTGTAGGGGGCATACAGAGTACTATTTCAATATTTGCAGATGACACTAAACTCTGCAGGGTAATCAATACAGAGGAGGACAATTTTATATTACAGGAGGATCTATGTAAACTAGAAGCTTGGGCTGATAAATGGCAAATGAGCTTTAATGGGGATAAATGTAAGGTAATGCACTTGGGCAGAGGAAATAAAATGTATAATTATATGCTTAATTGTAAAACACTGGATAAATCTGTCACTGAAAAAGACCTGGGTGTATTGGTGGACGACAAGCTCATGTTTAGTGGCCAGTGTCAGGCAGCTGCTGCAAAGGCAAATAAAATAATGGGATGCGTTAAAAGAGGCATAGATGCTCATGAGGAGAAGATAATTTTACCTCTATACAAGTCATTAGTGCGACCACACTTAGAATACTGTGTACAGTTCTGGTCTCCGGTGTATAAGAAAGACATAGCTGAACTAGAGCGGGTGCAGAGAAGAGCGACCAAGGTTATTAGAGGACTGGGGGGTCTGCAATACCAAGACAGGTTATTACACTTGGGGTTATTTACTGTGGAAAAACGAAGGCTTAGGGGTGATCTTATTACTATGTACAAGTATATGAGGGGACAGTACAAAGACCTGTCTACTGATCTTTTTACTCTGAGGCCAGAGACGGGGACAAGGGGGCATCTTCTACGTCTGGAGGAAAGAAGGTTTAATCATAATCACAGATGGGGATTCTTTACTGTAAGAGCAGTGAGACTATGGAACTCTCTGCCTCATGATGTTGTAATGAGTGATTCACTAATAAAATTTAAGAAGGGCATGGATTACTTTCTTGAAAAGTATAATATTACAGGTTGCAAAAACTAGATTCCATGATAGGGCGTTGATCCAGGGAACTAGTCTGATTGTCGTATGGAGTCGGGAAGGAATTTTTTTCCCCAATGTGGAGCTTAGTGTTTGCCACAGGGTTTTTTTTTGCCTTCCTCTGGATCAACATGTTAGGCTATGGGTTGAACTAGATGGACTTAGTCTTCCTTCAACCTTAAAAACTATGTTACTATGTATGTAACTTGTTATCTTCAGACATCCCCTCTAAGCAATGGCGCACGCCAGCAGTGAAGGCGGGAGGAGACGCTGGGTACAGGGAAGACTTTACCTCTGGGGGCCACATATAGGGCATGTGAGGGGTGGACACTTCCCGTATTCACCATTACTGAGCCCCCGCTCTGTACCGCTCTTATCTGAGTGCAGGAGACACAGCAGTCACTAATCAGCCACTCTCCGGCACTTGCAGCTGTCCGAGCTCTGCTGTGCCTGTTAGGGGTGAAGTTCGGGTCCTAGGAGGCAGCGACTATGCAGCCTGCAAAGCAGATGACAGCCCGGGTACCACGTCTCCGGATAAATCTCCACCTTGTGAGCTGCTTCTTGTGCAGCAGCCCCATGCAAGTCGCTCCGCTCTCCTCAGCCAGCTCCTGCTGAAGACTGAGCTCCTCTGCCCAATCTAGGAGCCCAATAGCCCTGATCACACCAGTGGTAGCCCAGTGCTGCTGGGGGGGGCAGGGCTAGATCCGATTTACAGATAGCAAACTAATCAGCCCTAGATATTTCTAATAGCTGCAGAGCAGGCGACATAACTCTGACCGGTGTCCTCATAGACCTCTCCTCAGCCGGGACTAATAAGAGCAGTAAGATGGCCGTCATGGGGTCCATTGTTAGATCTCGGCTGCCATAGAAACTCATCGGCACCATGATCGCGCCTCCCTCTCCGGTCTTAAGTGCCTAAATGCTGTGAAAGCCACTGACTGTGTCATATAAGGGGTTAAGCTGCCAGGATCAGGGTTGGCTCCACTGCTGGCGCCTGAGGCAGGAGCGGGACTGTGTTATACCGCCACACGACTGCCGCAGATCTTGTAAGAGTCCTGACTGCACCTGCCTGATGATAATGTGTCCTATAACGCGGGTCCTGGTACCAGACTGCCCTTTACATATTAATCACTAGCAGGGAACCAGTTACTTACAGGTTCTAGTTTCTGATGTGTTTCCAGGACCTGTAGTTATCAACATTTTACCCTTAAGGCCCAGTTATAATATTACTGCAACACTCTCACTACATATGAGCATCCTGTACCTGTATACCTGCCCTGTGTGCGGCGCAAAAGTATATAACAAAATGTGTGTACACAAATACCTATCTCCTGAATGGTATTACTGCTAGATCTCCTGTACATAGAAATATGAGGTTCTTAGCGCACACTTTGAGCAAATTGTGCGAGCCCATCTGCCACCGTCAAGGCGACCTCTTCAGATGGGTCCCTACACTAACACTACACTAACTTACTAACTGGGACCACCATTTTTAATGTTTATTATTACTGTACTAATGCAATCAATTGTACCTGTTATAATTCATTTTTTAATTAGTTTTATAATTTTTTATTACTCTTGTGTTTATGATAATGGTATTACTAAAATCCCTATACTTAGTGTTGATCCAGAAGAAGGCAAAAACCCCAGGACACCTTCAGCCAATTTGTGTCACAGGGGAAAAATTCCTTCTTGACCCCGAGAAAAGGCGATCAGTCCTAGGACCCTGGATCAAATCTAATAATGTTATTACTAGTTATTAATAATTCTTATTAATATTACACAACTAATTGTACTGCTACTGCAGTTATTAGTATTTTAATTTAGGTTTTTGTACTTTTTATAGATTATATATTATTTATGTCCTGCTATCTTATTACTTTGCTATTCTAACTTTTCTATAACTACTTAAAATAATCAAAACAACACTATAATTATTTTTATATTCTTACTATTATTAACATCCTGCTATCTTATTACAGTATTATTCTACTTTCCTATCACTACTAATACTACCCTATACCTAGAGTGTTGATCCAGAAGAAGGCAAAAACCCCAGGACACCTTCAGCCAATTTGTGTCACTGAGGAAAAATTCCTTCTTGACCCCGAGAAAAGGCGATCAGTCCTAGGACCCTGGATCAAACCTAATAATGTTATTATTAGTTGTATAATTAATATATTACTTATTGTACTACTGGAGTTATTTTAATTTATGTTTTTATTTTTATAAATATAGCTATTTAATATTCTTCTTATTATTAATAACCTGCTATATTTTTACATTATTATTATTCTTTCCTATCACTACTAATACTAACCTATAACTACAGTGTTGATCCAGAAGAAGGCAAAAACCCCTGGACACCTTCAGCCAATTTGTGTCACAGGGGAAAAATTCCTTCTTGACCCCGAGAAAAGGCGATCAGTCCTTGGACCCTGGATCACACTGCTATTCTACCTACTACTATTACTACTGTTATTTTATTACTATTTTATTTATTTCTTACTATTATCACTAGTATTATTACTCTTATTACACTAATACTGATACACTACCACTATATTACACTATCCTGCTGTTATTTGGTGGTCTGATACTTACCAGCCGGTATTGCCGTATGTGATTGTAGCACCCTGAGGATTCGGCTGCTACAGGGGTATTGCACCTCAGCCAGAGGTGTGGTATTCCACTCCCGGGTAAGGATGGAGTGTGGAACTGAGCTCAGTAGGCTGCATGCACTACATACATCCCATTTCCGGGGGACAGATCAATGGTACTCCCACTAGAGAAATGTGCAGGTACGACAGTGTCTGTCCCTGGCTGGAGTGGGAGGGGGGTGGAACATCCCAGTAGTGTAGGAGCAGATAGGGGGAGCAGTCTGGGTAATGCTAGGAGCTCATTTGGTGCTGGTCACCTGAGCTCACACATAGAGGGAGTATATAAGGTGGGAACCATCTTAGATCAGGGTCAGACAGGCAGACAGTCACCAGTCAGTCTTTTGCAGAGGCAGAGGAAGAAAGCAGAGGAGAAGAGCAGCCCCAGGCCAAGAGAGAGAGAGGAGAAAGAAGGACCCAGAGGGGGAGAAGAGGGAACCCCAAGAGCCCAAATACAACCAGAAGGGTGAAGGGTTGGCACAAGGGTACCGGATCCCAAGCTGGTGGAGGGCACTAATCCTCAGCCAGAGACCAGAGGTCGTGGGCAGGATCTGCCACGACCCCCCACTAAATCCACCCGGAAGGCAAACCGAGCATAGGGTCAGGGAACCCAGAGACAAGGGTTTTACCAACAAGAGGCCCGAGGGAGCCGGACATAGGTGGATCCCTGGTGGGGAAGGCCAGAGAGAAGGAACGTCAGAAAGGGAGCTCAGGACCACGCTCCAGAATTACTTGGGGGTTGGCCGAGTCCAGGACCTGGTGGACGCAGCACGGCTCGGGCGGTCACTCAAGGCCGGAGTGACCAGCACAACAGCAGTAAGTAAAAACCCTGAACTGCACAGCCCGACTCTGAGTCTCATTACCATCCTCACTGCACCTCCACAACCACCATCCTCTACAACTGACCCCCTGAGGCTATACCCCTCCCGTTTGGGGTTATACTGCCAGAGCTGCACACACACCACCAGCCTCAGCGGACCCTGCTGCAGCGGTGGCCGTATGGACCGCAAATCAACGGGTGGCGTAGTCGACATAAAAGAACATCTAGTAACATCTGTAAGGACTGCCACACACTGAGCTTGACACCCTGGGCACGGACCGGGTCACCACCACTCGGAGACTACAACCCCCCATCTGATCCGGCTCCGGGTAATCCCCCAAACAACACTGGCCCAGGGGGCGCGTCAACTTTGGCGTAGTCGGCAGGATAACGTGCCCGCAACAACCGGGTACTGCGTGCCTGAAGAAAAGTACACCGTTACCTCAAAAAGAAGTCTCCCGCCGGTTCCGGAGGGTCCCCGCCATCGGACTCCATCGCAGGTCGATTCCCGCCGGTTGCCCGCCATTTGCAGTTTTTTCCCGCCATCCATGGAGTTTCCCGCCACTGGGAGACGATTCCCGCCATTTCCGAAGATTTCCCACCTTGGAAGAGCGGACGCCATTATGGGCGTGCCAGAGGGTGGCAAGAAGCCACCTCCCATCGTGGGCCAGGTCGAAGAATGGCGCCAAAAGCGGAAACCGCGCCCACCAACAGAGACTGTGATGCTAGAGGTGTCCATCAGCGTGAAAGAACTGCCCCTGGAACTGACAATCACTAAGTTGCCCCGGGACCACCCTCAATGGGGGCGGAGACAGAACAAAAGAGCAAAGATGGGTGCCGCCTGGAGCAGTCTGGAGAGAGCGCACCCGGAGACAAGAAGTCTGGAGAGGAGTCCAGAGAAAGCATACCCGGAGATGGAGGGAGAGACAGGCAGCACCGACCCAGTGGTCAGGAGCCTGCTACAAGCCACAACCCCACTAGGCCTAGTGGAGGTCCTGGCACAGCTCCCCCGAGACCGGGAGTGTGCACAGACTGCGCTGGAGGGTCTCGCACGGAGGATGGCCCAGGTGCAGCGAGAGACGTTGGCGGAGTGGAGCCGAGAGATGGCCCAGCAGACCGAAACCCGTCAGCGGAGCACGCCACCCGAGACGAGGAGACAGACCGCCTCTGAGGATGGTGCAGGAGGACTCAAGGCCGGAGACGGCGCCGAGAAGGGAGCTGAACGAACGGAGGCAGGTAAAGGGGACGTCTCTACCCCGAGTCGGGAAACCGCGTGCCTGCCCCAGCTCCCCGTCGCAGAGCCCGAAGTTCCCCCTGCCGTGCCCGTCGCTGCATCGTCACCGCCGCAGACTACACCTCAACCGGAAACCGCGGCCGCGACCCCTGTGACGTCACGCGCTTCGACCCTGAGCGCGGCAAAGCAGGAAATACCATCGGCCTGGTCGCAAGGCCTAGTACACCCGGGCGCCGCAATTCCAACAGCGCCCCCTACCTCCGCGGAGCCACCGGCCTGGTCGCAGGGCCGAGTAACCACGGGCGCCGCCGTTCTTACGGTGCCCTTTTCCTTTAGGGTGCCCCAAGCCTGGTCGCAAGGCCTGGTCAATCCGGGAGCCGCTACCACCACAGCGCCCATAACATCTAAAGTACCGCACCTGGGTGAAGACCTGTTCGCCCAGCATACGTGCCCGGATGGGCAGCCCTTCATATGGCCCCAGGAGTACTACGAACTGGAACTCCAAAGAGCAAGGCCCCTGTGTGAGCCCCTGATTCCGGCTCCGAAGCCCGCTAGGAGGACCCAGCCCCCGCTAGAGGAGGCACAGTTTGAGTGGGACCCCACCGGAGAAGACCTCATGGGGTTCACTCAGGAGACTCGGGCAGCCGCAGCGGAGCGTGCAGAGTGCTGCCGGCAGCAGCTCGAGGTCTTCGAGAGGGAGCGGAGAGAGAGGCAGGTCCGGGAACAGCAAACGCAGATAAGGAGCGCGGAGCAGAAGAGCCGGACCAGGAGAGATCCCCGTGCAGCGCATGGTCCCCGTACCACCGGGACTGTGATAAAATTCAATATGCAGCACGGATGGGGCTTTATTAGAGACCATCATACCCCCGGCGACGTCTTTGTCACCCGCAGAGACGTAGAAAGCCATCTGCCGGAGGGACACAGAGGTCGTGACCTTTATGTAGGGGACGAGGTCACCTTCACCCGGCACAAGTGTGCCAAAGGACCCTACGCCCTCCATGTACATCGCCTGACGGAGGAGGAGCTGCGGTGTGAGGAGGAGCAAGAGGACCCGGACGGGTCTGAAGAATCCAAAGAAGGAGCAGGAGGACGCCGTCGTTGAAGTACGGTAGAGAGAGACTGTAAATAGTTACCCGTCGGGGTACCAGAACTGTTGCTGAGTTAAATATGTTCCCCGTTGGGACAAAGTGTGAACTGTTACCCGTGTGTCCCTATTTCCATTACCTGGCCGAGGACTGAGAGCGGCCACCTTCCTCCTTGTATATAGTTGCGCTTTCTAAGGCGCCCTCTACTGGTTTTATAGGAAAGCTGTGTTTTTTCTACAAGAGACTGTCGCACTTTACCCGGTCACAAGTTGCACCGTGGCCGGAAGAACAAGAAAAGTTTGCAAGAATATTTATAAAAAAGTTTTATTGCTGCTAAAAGTGATGATATATATATATGATGTTTTATATGTTATGTTGTTATGAAAAAAAAATTGTATGTTTATGGATGTTTTATTTTCTTACAGCCCGAGGACGTGCTGTGATTTACCAGGGGGGAATGTAGCACCCTGAGGATTCGGCTGCTACAGGGGTATTGCACCTCAGCCAGAGGTGTGGTATTCCACTCCCGGGTAAGGATGGAGTGTGGAACTGAGCTCAGTAGGCTGCATGCACTACATACATCCCATTTCCGGGGGACAGATCAATGGTACTCCCACTAGAGAAATGTGCAGGTACGACAGTGTCTGTCCCTGGCTGGAGTGGGAGGGGGGTGGAACATCCCAATAGTGTAGGAGCAGATAGGGGGAGCAGTCTGGGTAATGCTAGGAGCTCATTGGGTGCTGGTCACCTGAGCTCACACATAGAGGGAGTATATAAGGTGGGAACCATCTTAGATCAGGGTCAGACAGGCAGACAGTCACCAGTCAGTCTTTTGCAGAGGCAGAGGAAGAAAGCAGAAGAGAAGAGCAGCCCCAGGCCAAGAGAGAGAGAGGAGAAAGAAGGACCCAGAGGGGGAGAAGAGGGAACCCCAAGAGCCCAAATACAACCAGAAGGGTGAAGGGTTGGCACAAGGGTACCGGATCCCAAGCTGGTGGAGGGCACTAATCCTCAGCCAGAGACCGGAGGTCGTGGGCAGGATCTGCCACGACCCCCCACTAAATCCACCCGGAAGGCAAACCGAGCATAGGGTCAGGGAACCCAGAGACAAGGGTTTTACCAACAAGAGGCCCGAGGGAGCCGGACATAGGTGGATCCCTGGTGGGGAAGGCCAGAGAGAAGGAACGTCAGAAAGGGATCTCAGGACCACGCTCCAGAATTACTTGGGGGTTGGCCGAGTCCAGGACCTGGTGGACGCAGCACGGCTCGGGCGGTCACTCAAGGCCGGAGTGACCAGCACAACAGCAGTAAGTAAAAACCCTGAACTGCACAGCCCGACTCTGAGTCTCATTACCATCCTCACTGCACCTCCACAACCACCATCCTCTACAACTGACCCCCTGAGGCTATACCCCTCCCGTTGGGGGTTATACTACCAGAGCTGCACACACACCACCAGCCTCAGCGGACCCTGCTGCAGCGGCGGCCGTATGGACCGCAAATCAACGGGTGGCGTAGTCGACATAAAAGAACATCTAGTAACATCTGTAAGGACTGCCACACACTGAGCTTGACACCCTGGGCACGGACCGGGTCACCACCACTCGGAGACTACAACCCCCCATCTGATCCGGCTCCGGGTAATCCCCCAAACAACACTGGCCCAGGGGGCGCGTCATGATGTTATCGGCAGAGAGGTTCCAGCAGGATGGTCCACATGATGTTCCTCTTTCCTCTCAAATACCGGTTGATGTACTGGCGGAAGTTGGTCTGGTTCTCCTTCTTCCTTCTTGTTGTTGGGATCGGTTGTCTTCTTTTCTGGCCTTTGGCCGTCACTTCCCCCCTAGGGATCTTGATGTGGAGTTTCATCTTCTTTGCTTTCTCTTCTTTCTCTTCTTCCTCTTCTTCCTCTTCATCCAGGTAGGCGCACAGTTCTTTTAGTGTCTTCTGTCTTAAATCCATGATGTCCAGCTTTATCTTCTTTGCTGCTTTCTCCTCTTCTTCCTTCTCTTCTTCCTCGTCTTCCTCTTCATCCAGGTACTTGCGCCGTTCTTTTAGTTCCTTGCGCCTTTCTTCCCTCTTCCTTTTCTCCCTGACTTTATACTCTTCGATGCATCTTCTTTGGGCAATGGGGTTGGTCGGCATAAGGCGCTGGAAGAGAAGAGATGAAGTTAGGAGGCTACAAGGAAGATCCGAATACACAGCTACCTTATAGAAGAGGCCGTAGCGTTGCCCTGAGTCGTCTCACTGACCTCCTTCTTGTAGAGGGGAGAAGGGAGAAACTTCACACAATATGCCAGTCTCCTCAGCTGTTCCTCAGGACTGATGTAATCTGCAGAAAACACAACCAGATATTAGGAGCAATCCTCACCGTACAAAGAGGACGTATGTATGTTAAGACTGTCAGAAGGAGCTCACTGATGGATTCTCAGTTAACTAGTTCTGCAGCCAGCAATAGACAGTACAGCACAGAGGGTACAGGAGGCAAACTGTGCACAATTTTCAATAAAACTCAGAAAAATATTTACCACCAAGTATATGCATTAAAGGAAAGAAAATGTCCCCACAGATGAGTCTGTTTAATGAAAACCCCAGAGACCCATGTAACAAGAGTATAGAGAACGGTGAGTGAGTGATGGATACTACCTGCTCCAACGCTGGCAGAATACTCCATCCCCATGGTGTCCGCTGATATCTTCTCTTGTAGAAATGTATCCAAAATCTATAAAACCTCAGGAGGCGTCAGCAGAGGGTTTGGGGATTGGCTGATATTTCTTTGGTCTTAGAAACATTGGCTATAAATAATTCGGGGGCTCTGCTGGGGAAAGGGCAAATTGGGAAATGTGTAGGATATTTACTGTTCTGTATCTGAGCTTCATTAAAGGGGAATTATCAGATGGAACAAGTCATCCCCTTATCCCTGGGCTCGGTGACGACTGATAGATCAGTGGGGTCCGACCGCGGGAAACTCCAGCAATCACCAAAAAAGGGCAGTGACCCCCATTAGAAGTGATCGCTGGATCCTTCCAGATGGGAGATGTGATGAGTGTGGCGCCCCCCACTGGTGTCTCAGCGTATCATGTGTTGGGGAATAATGACTTCTCCTCTGGTAAATGGGCTGATTCCTGTCAGTTGTGGTCGCTGAGTGCGTGTGATGGGATGTGGCTCCATCCATTAGATTATATCACGTCTTATACCTAGAATCTCTCGCTGATCGCAGGTCTCTGTCTTCACACTCAGATGAGATGGAACAAACTGACCACATAGGAGGTTTTTTTTTTTTTCAAATTCAAACCGAGCAATCCTATTGGCTGAGTATGACTGTTGTTACCATGGTGACAGAATTTTAAAGGGACAGAACATTAATAATGTATAATAGTGTATTTTATTACATATTTCACATAATAGTGGCTGATATATGGACCTGTACAGATAATACACTTCTATAACTCCTCATATTTTTCATACAGCAATTTGGTGGTGCTGCAGAGATATTTTGGGCGTAATATAACTTGTGCTGGCAATTGATCATCTATAAAGTAGTCTGGTAATGTATGTAATGGTCCTAAGATTGTGGTTTTATGTTCAATACAAATCTAAATATTAATCAGACGTCACTCCCTGCTATTTGAAGGGTTTTTGTCCCTTTCCCTATGTCAGAGTAGTATCACATATAGCTCGGATACGCTGCAGCCTTCAGAACAATGAGGTCCGTTGTGGCTTTCCCCTGCACATTCGGCCATTATATAAGTGACGGCAGCTGCGTTGTGTCCCTGCACGGCTGATAGCGTCGCTGTGCAGGGATTCAGTATGGTGGAGCTGGGGCTCTTTTCTTTTATGGGTCGATACAAGTCTTGTTCAGACATATAAATATGCCTTGATTACATTGTAGAAAAGAAGGGTGACATTACAGGAGTTCCATACATTCTCAGTGTAAGATCAGTGGGGTCGGACCCCCGGCACCAGGGAGTATACAGAAGGAGCTTGTGAATGTCTTACTTTAGTGGTCTTGTAAGCTCCTCATCCCACACTTTTCCTGTATAGGACATATAGCTTTTCTGTATACATAACTCTTATGTAAAAACAACATCCTCCATGCACATTTCTGTAGGTTGCCTGATGGTTCAGGTGTAGTTACATCATTTATTTCTACTGCCCGACCTAACAGCGTTAGCTTGCTCTTTTAGCAATCCAATTGTATTGTTTCACATTTGGGGCGATTGTGTCAGCGGCAGGTTTCATTGTGGGGTTATATAATGGGCACTATTTTTATAGGCTTATTTGGATATTAATGCCTTTGTGAATAGATACTTTGCTGCTACCTTGCTCTTTATTATATTGTGGTGGGCAGTCTGTAGTCATATATTCAGATTTTCTGTGACTAGTTGGGCATATATATGTGAGGATTAACCATATCAGTACCTTGCAATGGTTTTGTTATTCATTGGGGCAATTGTTGCTTTTTAGTTGTTTTTTTTAACATGTCTTGTATGTTTAGTCTTTAATAAAATTCTATATTTTTGCTATTCCTTGGTGATCCCTGTCATTGCATCCTTTCTTTCTCCTTGTTTCTTTGCATCTCTATTATGTAGCTGCAGGGTTAGGGACGGCCGGTTCCTTGCAGGAATAGTTATCAGGACGGGTGCGGTTTCTGCTGTAATAACTCATTCATGTGACCCATCAGTCATCACCCGATCAGCCGGGCAATGCTCAGCACAGGCTGCCGTCATCCCACTCCTCTACATCTATTATATAGACACTCCACAACTGCTCCTTCTCTTCAGAATTCAGAAAGATTTATTTTTTTATTTTTTTATTTCCGCAGCCATGCAGTGACGCTAGGTAGGTGCAGAGCTAAAGGGAAACCCACCTCAGAAGAAAATTCTAGGGTCCTGATCACTAGAGATGAGAGCTTAAAGGGAATCTGTCACTAGGTTTTTGCCATATATTCCGAGAGCAGCATGATGTAGAGACAGAGACCCCGATTCCAGCGATGTGTCACTTTCTGGGCTGCTTGCTGGTGTTTTGATAAAATCTTTGTTTTATCAGTAGGAGGTTGTGACTAGAAGACTAGTAAACCTGCAACCAGGTATCCCTCATTTTTCAGGAGTGGTCCAAATTAAATAAAAAAGCGGTCTATAGGGCGCTAAAAGAATGAACACTAGAAGTGAAAAAAAATTTAGGACTAAAAAATAAATTTAATGAGCCCTTTCCACAAAGCGTTTCGATAGTGAACTATCTTCCTCAGGTGGTACATGGCGCGCTTTTTCTCCCTTTCTCTTTTCTCATTTTTCACAAGGTCTGTATAGCAGCCTTCTGCCTATGCACAGTGTACACAGAAAGCTGCCAATCAGTGGTGCAGCCGGTTATATGGAGCTCAGCATTCAGAGCACTGCTAGATCTGCAGTAGATAAAACTAAAATTTATCAAAACTGCAGCGAAATAAGGGACACATTTCTGGAATCAGGTTTCTGCCCTTACATCATGCAGATGGGATAGCAAAACCTGGTGGCAGATTCCATTTTAGAGCCATCGGATATTACCTTGTGACCTCTCAAAGGGGAACTTGATGTCTAGGATGGTTATTATTTCCAAACCATTACAAAATGTCATGTGTCTCTTGATGCGGGATAACTTGTATGTAATGTGTTGTATGTTAGGTCTATGAACAGTACAAGTCCTTCAGTATAGGGTTACCTGAGAAGCGTAGCCAGCATGAAGCAGGACTTGTATTATGTTTTGTCAGGGATGATTAATGTCTGAGTGCTTTATGCTGCGTTCTGCAGTCATCTCTCTGCCATCCTCCGTACACCCATCGCCGTCCTGTTCTCACACTTCTTTATTTGGCTTTTTTCTTGTGGTCGTAATATGGAGCATGTTGTATCCATAAAGCGGTCAGATTTGCCGGACCTCATGCTGTTCTGCCGAATCAGACCTAGATCATTATTGGGGGCTGGGGCACCTCCAATTCAAGATGGTAGACAAATCGTGTCTTGTGAGACTGC
>NW_027362891.1:4910000-4942500 GCF_046119375.1 Phyllobates terribilis
GGCAGATGTCATTGTGTGATGTCTGTTTGTGTGTGTGTGGGCAGATGTCATTGTGTGATGTCTGTTTGTATGTGTGTGTGGGCAGATATCATTGTGTCATGTCTGTTTATATGTATTTTTGTGTTTCAAATGTGTTTATGCGTGTATGTATATGTCTGTATATGTTTGTGTGTGTGACTGCGTGCGGCCTATGCTGAGTATAGTTGGCGCCGTGCGGCCTCCTGCTGTATCTGGGGGGGCGCCGTGAGGCCCCCCGCTGTGTACAGATGGCTACATGCGGCCCCCCGCTGTGTATAGATGGCTACGTGCGGCCCCCCGCTATGTATAGATGGCGCCGTGCGGCCCCCCGCCGTGTATTGATGGCGCAGTGCGGCCCCCTGCTGTGTAGAGATGGCGCCGTGCGGCTCCCCGCTGTGTATAGATGGCGCCGTGCGGCCTCCTGCTGAGTATAGATGGCGCTGTGCGGCCTCCTGCTGTCTCTGGGGGGGGCGCCGCGAGGTCTCCCGCTGTGTATAGATGGCTACGTGCGGCCTCCCGCTGAGTATAGATGGCGCTGTGCGGCCTCCTGCAGTCTCTGGGGGGGGGCGCCGTGCGGCCTCCTGCTGTGTATAGATGGCTACATGCGGTCTCCCGCTGAGTATAGATGTCGCCGTGCGGCCTCCTGCTGTGTATAGATGGCTACGTGCGGTCTCCCGCTGAGTATAGATGGAGCTGTGCGGCCTCCTGCTGTCTCTGGGGGGAGCGCCGTGCGGCATCTATACTCAGCAGGAGGCCGCACGTAGCCATCTATACACGTATACTCAGCAGGAGGCCGCACGTAGCCATCTATACGGCGCCATCTATACACAGCGGGAGGCCGCACGGCGCCATCTATACACAGCGGGAGGCCACACGGCGCCATCTATACACAGCGGGAGGCCGCACGGCGCCATCTATACACAGCGGGAGTCTCAATGCTTTGCAAGAGCAGTCAATAAATTCTGCTTGACTAATTCTGAGCACCATAAAGTCTGGTTCTCTTCTAACCTGCTGTCTTCATTTTCAGCTTGCTGAATTCTAACTCATTTACTGTCATTCGAGACGATGCCTTTGCTGGTCTCTTTCACCTTGAATACCTGTAAGTGATCCACTTAATGTCATATTTTTGATTCTGTTCTTCTTCATCTTTTGGCATGTGCAATTGTATGAGCAAGTATTCATATGAATTTATGACCTACTTAAACCTTCGAGGACCTTACATTTTATTCAATCAAATTTTTTTCCAGTTTAAAACTATGGGACATATATGTGCCTTGGTCCTCAAAGGGTTTTTAAAGGGGCTGCAAACATAAATATGAAAAAAATAATTCAATTAGTGCTTTTTGTGTTCATTTAATTTTTATTTGAAGTCCATTTTTTTTTATTTACATTGGAATTAAGCCCTACTCCATGGAATGAAGCCCTACCTACATGACATCTGAGAGCTACATGGATCCCGCTTGTGAGGTTCCTGTCCGTCACTACTATTCAGTTTTAGGGTCCACTCACTAAGCCATATATTCTGTCATGCAAGAGAATAGGGCCAATTATGCTAATGACACTGGGCTCAAACTCTGTCAGAGCTTCAACTGAGTGTGATCCGATTCTCTCGCAGCACAGATATGGAGAAGATGGAGAACTTAATTTCTCCATCTTCTCCATAGTCTCTGTGAGTGTTCATCGGACTGCACTTGGATGACATCCGAGTGCAGTCTAATGTTTTACGTGCACCCATAGACTTGTATGGGTGCACATGGTCCGAATATCGAATGAGATTATTTTCTCATGCCAATAATCGCACTGTCCCATAGTATAACATAGGGCCGAGTCCTATCCGATAAAACATCACATAGCATTCGGCCGTGTTATACGACAGTGTGAGCGAGCCCTTAGAGTCAAGGAATATTTACATGCAGTTGATGATATTACTCTCCAAGTGTATATTTTTTTAGGCGAGTTCATAGTAAATGCTTTGCATTTTTGACATGTGATCAACTAAAGAACAAGAAAGATTTAGGACCTCGCCTATAGAGAAAGGGAAAATAGTTTGGAGGACTTGCATGTCCTTTTTTATTTATTATGAGAAAATCATAAAAGATCCCGTTTTTTAACCATGCTGTGACTTTCTGCTGAGGGAGAGGGAGAGAGCTGCCCTATTCAGAGTCTGTAATAAGACCTGCTGACAAAAGTGTTGAAGATACAGTCTAATGTGAATTAACAATGAAAAAAAGTTAATTTCACAAATGGCTTGTATTTTTTTTAATACAAACTTTTTTGTCTTTACAGCTCCTTTAAAGGGAATCTGTCATCAGGTTTTTGCCACCTAATCTGAGAGCAGCATAATGTAGGGTTAGAGGCACTGATTCCAGTAATGTGTCACTTACTGGGCTGCTTAGTGTTGTTTTGATAAAATCATTGATTTGTCAGAAGGTAATTATTACTAGATGACTAGTAAGTTCTGTAGGACCCCACCCCCATCACTGATCAGTAGATTTCTGTGTACACTGAGCATGGGCAGAAAGCTGCCAATCAGTGGTGTGGGCGGGGCTATACAGAGCGCAGCATTCAGAGAGCTGCTAGATCTGCAGCAGATAAAACGGTGATTTTCTCAAAATGACAACAAGCAGCTGAAAAAGTGACACATCGCTGGAATCAGGGTATCTGCCCAAATATTGTGCTGCTCTCAGATGAGGCAGCACAATTAATATTATGCCAAATTAATTTCCCGTGAACTATCACATGATCTATCACAGGGGATCATGTGACATGTCACGTGATAAATCAGGTGTGGGGGGGGGGGGCGCGCCTTCTAAACTGCCCGGGGCCCTTACTACTCTTAATCCACCCCTGCCCCCACTGATTCCATATTAATGACCTATCCAATGGGTAAGTGATCAATATCAAGGTAGTGGGCAACCCCTTAAAGAAAGCAGACCATATTAAGTACTTCTAGAATATCTTTGTCCCATGCTGTTGATAGACCCCACCGCGTGTAATCGGTACCCTACAATGACTTGTCATCCATAGTCATGTCTTGTAGCACTGGAGCCATTAAATGATGTTGCTTGGCGGCTCATGACGTCACTATAGATGATGTGTATTAATGCAAGTTGTTTAATTGCTACTAATAAGAAATCACTTTAAATCAATATGGAGGCTTATAGGGTCCTCTCAGCTTCCTTTTACATATGGAAGTAGTCGTAGAACAGTATCGTCGATTGTCCCTCCCCAGAAAAATTATCCTTTTTTTTTTTGCAGAGCTCCGATGTGCCAGTCAAAAGGAAATGGAGTGTCTGCAGATTGGTGTGGGAGTGCAGAGGGGCGTGTCCGTGCACTTGAAAGGAGCTGTCTAAGTGCAGTGATACGCCCCAGTGCACTTCCAGACGGATTTGCATATGTTTTCCACACTAGATTTGTCATGATGGACTCATCAGATCTCTTATAACACCATTACGATCATATGTCAAGGTGCTGACGTCCCTTTATGCCTTACGCTACGTGCCACCTAAATGGATTTTCCATTGAGATGAGATGAGGCTGTTGGGTATTTTCCCCGGACCTGTCACGTTTCTGTAGGCTGCAGTCATGTATCCCGCGTCTTGCTCTAATACTTTGTTTTTATTGCAGTTTACTTCCGCCACAATTTCCTCAAGACAAACCTCTCATCACAGTCTTTCCACCGATAAGACATCACCTGGTGGACAAGCAAGGCCCCAATGTCACCTGTCCTTTACTACATAATGTAAGGAGACTTGGGAGATTTTGAGCGCTGGACTTAGGAATGTTGTAATTTAACCTTTCAATGACTGAGGTGTTTTTGTTTTTATAAAGTGGATCTGTGTGGTCTCCTGACACGTCTGTTTTAGTAATCTTATAAACCCTATAAAATCACAAATGTGCAGAATTTGTGTTTCAGACCACTGTGCAGTGCCTTTGAAGGCTATGTTCACACATCGCGTTTTTTTCAGCGTTTTTTTAATGCAAATTTTCAGCTGTGTTTTACAGTACAAGCAAAGTCTATGAGATTTCAGAAATCTCATGCTCACACCCTGGTTTTTGTATGATCAGTATTTTGTGATTTGCATTGTTTTTTGCTGAATAGAGCACGTCACTTCTTTCAGTGTATTTCACCCATTGAAAGTAATGTGTAGTGAAAAAACGCCTAGTGTGAACATAGCCTTACATCTAATTGACAATGGGGTGTTACCTTACTCCTTGTCCATGTCTAATCAGTTTGGACAGTAGGCATAATCACTACGACCAGGGGCCTGGCAGTGGCCAGTTGTCAATGTATCCACACATTTCCAGAAGATTGACACAACGCAGAGGACCTGGGAAGAAGAGATGCCACGGTATTGTTAGTTCATAGGGAATACACCTCTTTATTTTGGTAGATGAGGTCTTTGTCAAACACATCTTCAGCAGAGGAGAACGAAATGAAAGGATTAATGTATGTGTTAATGACCCAGTTCTGCGTGTGCTCTACGTAAAATGTGGCTGCAGATGGCTGTGCTGCATCGACACGTGAGGTTTGGGAGCCACCTTACATCTAATGGGTGGGGGTCTTACATTGAGGTCCCCACTTCAGACATTTCTGATATTTCCAGTGAATTTTCCAAGGAAGTTTCAGATAAAAATACCATAAGAAAATGTGGTCAACCTTGTTTTAGTTTTTTTTTTTAATATATAAGATTTTTAGTTATAGTCTTTGTTATGTTCACATAGAAGACCGGTGGGTTTTTTCTTTTTTAGGAACAAAGTATATACAGTGGGGAAAGTAAGTATTGGATACACTGACGATTTTGCAAGTTTTCCCACCTACAAAGAATGGAGAGGGCTGTAATTTTTATCGTAGGTACACTTCACCTGTGAGAGACAGAATCTAAAAATAAAAAACAGAAAATAACATTTTATAATTTTTACATACTTATTTCATGCAATTATGCAAATTAATTATTTGATACAATAGAAAAACAGATCTTAATATTTGGTACGGAAACCTTTGTTTGCAATTACAGAGGTCAGACGTTTCCTGTAGTTCTTGACCAAGTTTGCAGACACTGCAGCAGGAATTTTGGACCACTCCTCCATACAGATCTTCTCCAGATCTTTCAAGTTTCGGGACTGTTGCTGGGTGCAGTTGTCCTGTCCCCTTTGCAGAAAAGCACCCCCAAAGTATAAGGTTTCCCCAGCATGCTTCTCAGTTGGGACGGTGTTCTTGGGGTTGTACTCATCCTTCTTCTTTCTCCAAACACGTCAAGTGGAGTTGATACCAAAAAGTCCTATTTTGGTCTCATCTGACCACATGACCCTCTCCCATGCCTCCTCTGGATCACCCAGATGGTCAATGGCGAACTTCAAACGGGCCTGGACATGTGCTGGCGTGAGCAGGGGACCTTGCGTGCCCTGCAGGAGTTTAATCCATGACGGCATAGTGTGTTACTAATGGTAATGTTTGAGACTGTAGTCTCGGCTCTCTTCAGGTCATTGACCAGGTCCTCCTGTGTAGTTCTGGGCTGATTCCTGACCTTTCTCAGAATCATCCTTATCCCACGGGTCGAGATCTTGCATGGAGCCCCAGACCGAGGAAGATTGACAGTCATCTTGTGTTTCTTCCGTTTTCTAATAATTGTGCCAACAGTTGTTGCTTTCTCACCAAGCTGCTTGCATATTGTCCTGTAGCCAATCCCAGCCTGGAGCAGGTCTACAATTTTGTCCCTGGTGTCCTTAGATAGCTCTTTGGTCTTAACCATGGTGGATAGGTTGGAGTGTGATTGATTGAGTGTGTGGACAGGTGTCTTTTATACAGGTAACGAGTTCAAACAGGTACAATAAATACAGGTGAGGAGTGCAGAGTAGGAGGGCTTCTGAAAGAAAAACTAACAGGTCTGTGAGAGCGAGATTTCTTGCTGGTTGGTAGGTGATCAAATACTTATTTCATGCAATGAAATGCGATTTAATTATTTAAAAATCATACAATGTGATTTTTTTTTTGGATTTTATTTTTAGATTCTGTCTCTCACAGTTGAAGTGTACCTATGATAAAAATGACAGACCTCTCCATTCTTTGTAGGTGGGAAAGCTTGCAAAATCGGCAGTGTATCAAATACTTATTTTCCCTACTGCGTGCGTGTATGTATATATATATGTGTGTGTGTGTGTGTGTGTGTATGTACAGAACAGACCAAAAGTTTGGACACACCTCATTTAAAGATTTTTTATGTATTTTCATGACTATGAAAATTGTACATTCACACTGAAGGCATCAAAACTATGAATTAACACATGTGGAAATATATACTTAACAAAAAAGTGTGAAACAACTGAAAATATGTCTTATATTCTAGGTTCTTCAAAGTAGCCACCTTTTGCTTTGATGACTGCTTTGCACACTCTTGGCATTCTCTTGATGCGCTTCAAGTGGTAGTCACTGGAAATGGTCTTCCAACAATCTTGAAGGAGTTCCCGGAGATGCTTAGCACTTGTAGGCCCTTTTGCCTTCACTCGGCGGTCCAGCTCACCCCAAACCATCTCGATTGTGTTCAGGTCTGGTGACTGTGGAGGCCAGGTCATCTGGCGTAGCACCCCATCACTCGCCTTCTTGGTCAAATAGCCCTTACACAGCCTGGAGGTGTGTTTGGGGTCATTGTCCTTTTGAAAAATAAATGATGGTCCAACTAAACGCAAACCGGATGGAATAGCATGCCGCTGCCAGATGCTGTGGTAGCCATGCTGGTTCAGTATGCCTTCAATTTTGAATAAATCTCCAACAGTGTCACCAGCAAAGCACCCCCACACCATCACACCTCCTCCTCCATGCTTCACGGTGGGAACCAGGCATGTAAAGTCCATCCGTTCACCTTTTCTGAGTCGCACAAAGACACGGTGGTTGGAACCAAAGATCTCAAATTTGGACTCATCAGACCAAAGCACAGATTTCCACTGGTCTAATGTCCATTCCTTGTGTTCTTTAGCCCAAACAAGTCTCTTCTGCTTGTTGCCTGTCCTTAGCAGTGGTTTCCTAGCAGCTATTTTACCATGAAGGCCTGCTGCACAAAGTCTCCTCTTAACAGTTGTTGAAGAGATGTTTCTGCTGCTAGAACTCTGTGTGGCATTGACCTGGTCTCTAATCTGAGCTGCTGTTAACCTGCGATTTCTGAGGCTGGTGACTCGGATAAACTTATCCTCAGAAGCAGAGGTGACTCTTGGTCTTCCTTTCCTGGGGCAGTCCTCATGTGAGACAGTTTCTTTGTAGCGCTTGATGGTTTTTGCAACTGCACTTGGGGACGCTTTCAAAGTTTTCACAATTTTTCGGACTGACTGACCTTCATTTCTTAAAGTAATGATGGCCACTCGTTTTTCTTTACTTAGAATTTGTATGATGGCAAGAAAAAATCATCTAACAGTCTATTCAGTAGGACTATCAGCTGTGTATCCACCAGACTTCTGCACAACACAAGTGATGGTCCCAACCCCATTTATAAGGCAAGAAATCCCACTTATTAAACCTGACTGGGCACACCTGTGAAGTGAAAACCATTTCCGGTGACTACCTCTTGAAGCTCATCAAGAGAATGCCAAGAGTGTGCAAAGCAGCCATCAAAGCAAAAGGTGGCTACTTTGAAGAACCTAGAATATAAGACATATTTTCAGTTGTTTTACACGTTTTTGTTAAGTATATAATTCCACATGTGTTAATTCATAGTTTTGATGCCTTCAGTGTGAATGTACAATTTTCTTAGTCATGAAAATACAGATAAATCTTTAAATGAGAAGGTGTGTCCACCTTTTGGTCTGTACTGTATATATACACTGCTCAAAAAAATAAAGGGAACACTTAAACAACAGAATATAACTCCAAGTGCATCAAACTGTCCACTTAGGAAATGACACTGATTGACAATCAATTTCACATGCTGTTGTGCAAATGGAATAGACAATAGATGGAAATTATTGGCAATTATCAAGACACCCTCAAAGGATTGATTCTGCAGGTGGGGACCACAGACCACATCTCAGTACCAATGCTTTCTGGCAGATGTTTTGGTCACTTTTGAATGTTGGTTATGCTTTCACACTCGTGGTAGCATGAGACGGACTCTACAACCCACAGAAGTTGCTCAGGTAGTGCAGCTCATCCAGGATGGCACATCAGTGCGAGCTGTGGCAAGAAGGTTTGCTGTGTCTGTCAGCGTAGTGTCCAGAGGCTGGAGGTGCTACCAGGAGACAGGCCAGTACACCAGGAGACAAGGAGGGGGCCGTAGGAGGGCAACAACCCAGCAGCAGTACCGCTACCTCCGCCTTTGTGCAAGGAGGAACAGGGGGAGCACTGACAGAGCCCTGCAAAATGACCTCCAGCAGGCCACAAATGTTCATGTGTCTGCACAAACGGTTAGAAACCGACTCCATGAGGGTGGTATGAAGGCCCGACGTCCACAGATGGGGGTTGTGATCACATCCCAACATTGTGCAGGACGCTTGGCATTTGCCACAGAACACCAGGATTGGCAAAGTCGCCACTGGCGCCCTGTGCTCTTCACAGATGAAAGCAGGTTCACACTGAGCACATGTGACAGACATGACAGAGTCTGGAGACGCCGTGGAGAGCGATCTGCTGCCTGCAACATCCTTCAGCATGACCGGTTTGGCAGTGGGTCAGTAATGGTGTGGAGTGGCATTTCTTTGGAGGGCCGCACAGCCCTCCATGTGCTCGCCAGACGTAGCCTGACTGCCATTAGGTACCGAGATGAGATCCTCAGACCCCTTGTGAGACCATATGCTGGTGCGGTTGGCCCTGGGTTCCTCCTAATGCAGGACAATGCCAGACCTCATGTGGCTGGAGTGTGTCAGCAGTTCCTGCAAGATGAAGGCATTGAAGCTATGGACTGTCCCACCCGTTCCCCAGACCTGAATCCGATTGAGCACATCTGGGACATCATGTCTCGCTCCATCCACCAACGTCACGTTGCACCATAGACTTTCCAGAAGTTGGCGGATGATTTAGTCCAGGTCTGGGAGGAGATCCCACAGGAGACCACCTCATCAGGAGCATGCCCAGGCGTTGTAGGGAGGTCATACAGGCACGTGGAGGCCGCACACAATACTGAACCTCATTTTGACTTGTTTTAAGGACATTACATCAAAGTTGGATCAGCCTGTAGTGTGTTTTTCCACTTTAATTTTGGGGGTGGCTCCAAATCCAGGCCTCCATTAGTTAATAAATTTGATTTCCATTGATGATTTTTATGTGATTTTCTTGTCAGCACATTCAGCTTTGTACAGAACAAAGTATTCAATGAGAATATTTCATTCATTCAGATCTAGGATG
Source organism: Phyllobates terribilis (assembly GCF_046119375.1). NCBI lineage: Eukaryota > Metazoa > Chordata > Amphibia > Anura > Dendrobatidae > Phyllobates > Phyllobates terribilis. Next base: position 4,919,347 of record NW_027362891.1, read on the forward strand.
TGTTATTTGAGTGTTCCCTTTATTTTTTTGAGCAGTGTATGTATATGTGTGTGTATATATATAATTTTTTTTAATTTTTTTCAATACATATTTCACTTTGGAGCTGACATAAGTCATGGACATGGGCTCTGTATCATGATATGTCTCCAATTTAGCAAATCTAGATCATGAAAGTAACTCTGTGACCTGCCATGTTGTCACCCTGAGTAATATGCTATAGGTATCATTACTGAGTCATATAGTGATGAAGTGATTGACAGTTGCTCCTGCTTTCTATCGAGCGTCTCTCCTGCTCTCTCTCGAGAGAGAGAGTCTCTCCTGCTCTCTCTCTCGAGCATCTCTCCTGCTCTCTCTCGAGCGTCTCTCCTGCTCTCTCTCTCTAGCTTCTCTCCTGCTCTTTCTCTCGAGCGTCTCTCCTGCTCTCTCTCTCTCGAGCGTCTCTCCTGCTCTCTCTCTCGAGCGTCTCTCCTGCTCTCTCTCTCGAGCGTCTCTCCTGCTCTCTCTCTCGAGCGTCTCTCCTGCTCTCTCTCTCTCGAGCGTCTCTCCTGCTCTCTCTCGAGCGTCTCTCCTGCTCTCTCTCTCGAGCGTCTCTCCTGCTCTCTCTCTTGAGCGTCTCTCCTGCTCTCTCTCGAGCGTCTCTCCTGCTCTCTCTCTCGAGCTTCTCTCCTGCTCTCTCTCTCGAGCTTCTCTCCTGCTCTTTCTCTCGAGCGTCTCTCTCTCTCTTGCATGTCTCCTGCTCTCTCTCTCTCGAGCGTCTCTCCTGCTCTCTCTCTCGAGCGTCTCTCCTGCTCTCTCTCGAGCGTCTCTCCTGCTCTCTCTCTCGAGCTTCTCTCCTGCTCAATCTCTCGAGCGTCTCTCTCTCTCGAGCGTCTCTCCTGCTCTCTCTCTCTTGAGCGTCTCTCCTGCTCTCTCTCTCTCGAGCGTCTCTCTCTCTCTAGCGTCTCTCCTGCTCTCTCTCTCTCGAGCATCTCTCCTGCTCTCTCTCTCTCGAGCGTCTCTCCTGCTCTCTCTCTCGAGCATCTCTCCTGCTCTCTCTCTCTCTCGAGCGTCTCTCCTGCTCTCTCTCTCGAGCGTCTCTCCTGCTCTCTCTCTCTCTCGAGCGTCTCTCCTGCTCTCTCTCTCTAGCTTCTCTCCTGCTCTTTCTCTCGAGCGTCTCTCCTGCTCTCTCTCTCTCGAGGGTCTCTCCTGCTCTCTCTCTCGAGCGTCTCTCCTGCTCTCTCTCTCGAGCGTCTCTCCTGCTCTCTCTCTCGAGCGTCTCTCCTGCTCTCTCTCTCTCGAGCGTCTCTCCTGCTCTCTCTCTCGAGCGTCTCTCCTGCTCTCTCTCTCGAGCGTCTCTCCTGCTCTCTCTCTCGAGCGTCTCTACTGCTCTCTCTCGAGCGTCTCTCCTGCTCTCTCTCTCGAGCTTCTCTCCTGCTCTCTCTCTCGAGCTTCTCTCCTGCTCTTTCTCTCGAGCGTCTCTCTCTCTCTCTTGCATCTCTCCTGCTCTCTCTCTCTCGAGCGTCTCTCCTGCTCTCTCTCTCGACCGTCTCTGCTGCTCTCTCTCGAGCGTCTCTCCTGCTCTCTCTCGAGCATCTCTCCTGCTCTCTCTCTCGAGCTTCTCTCCTGCTCAATCTCTCGAGCGTCTCTCTCTCTCTCGAGCTTCTCTCCTGCTCTTTCTCTCGAGCGTCTCTCTCTCTCTTGCATCTCTCCTGCTCTCTCTCTCTCGAGCGTCTCTCCTGCTCTCTCTCGAGCGTCTCTCCTGCTCTCTCTTGAGCGTCTCTCCTGCTCTCTCTCGAGCGTCTCTCCTGCTCTCTCTCTCGAGCTTCTCTCCTGCTCAATCTCTCGAGCGTCTCTCTCTCTCTCGAGCGTCTCTCCTGCTCTCTCTCTCTTGAGCGTCTCTCCTGCTCTCTCTCTCGAGCGTCTCTCTCTCTCTAGCGTCTCTCCTGCTCTCTCTCTCTCGAGCATCTCTCCTGCTCTCTCTCTCTCGAGCGTCTCTCCTGCTCTCTCTCTCGAGCGTCTCTCCTGCTCTCTCTCTCTCTCGAGCGTCTCTCCTGCTCTCTCTCTCGAGCATCTCTCCTGCTCTCTCTCTCGAGCGTCTCTCCTGCTCACTCTCTCGAACGTTTCTCCTGCTCTCTCTCTCGAGCGTCTCTCCTGCTCTCTCTCTCTCGAGCGTCTCTCCTGCTCTCTCTCTCTCGAGCGTCTCTCCTGCTCTCTCTCTCGAGCGTCTCTCCTGCTCTCTCTCTCTCAAGCGTCTCTCCTGCTCTCTCTCTCTCGAGCGTCTCTCCTGCTCTCTCTCTCTCGAGCGTCTCTCCTGCTCTCTCTCTCGAGCGTCTCTCCTGCTCTCTCTCGAGCGTCTCTCCTGCTCTCTCTCTCTCGAGCGTCTCTCCTGCTCTCTCTCTCGAGCGTCTTTCTAGCGTCTCTCCTGCTCTCTCTCTCGAGCGTCTCTCCTGCTCTCTCTCGAGCGTCTCTCCTGCTCTCTCTCTCTCGAGCGTCTCTCCTGCTCTCTCTCTCTCGAGCGTCTCTCCTGCTCTCTCTCTTGAGCGTCTCTCCTGCTCTCTCTCGAGCGTCTCTCCTGCTCTCTCTCTCGAGCGTCTCTCCTGCTCTCTCTCTCGAGCGTCTCTCCTGATCTTGAGCGTCTCTCCTGCTCTCTCTCTCGAGCGTCTCTCCTGCTCTCTCTCTCTCGAGCGTCTTTCTAGCGTCTCTCCTGCTCTCTCTCTCGAGCGTCTCTCCTGCTCTCTCTCTCTCGAGCGTCTCTCCTGCTCTCTCTCTCGAGCGTCTCTCCTGCTCTCTCTCTTGAGCGTCTCTCCTGCTCTCTCTCTCGAGCGTCTCTCCTGATCTCGAGCATCTCTCCTGCTCTCTCTCTCTCTCGAGCGTCTTTCTAGCGTCTCTCCTGCTCTCTCTCTCGAGCGTCTCTCCTGCTCTCTCTCTCTCGAGCGTCTTTCTAGCGTCTCTCCTGCTCTCTCTCTCTCGAGCGTCTTTCTAGCGTCTCTCCTGCTCTCTCCAGCCCTTGTCTGCTTGATCGCTGATACTGCCATACTTTGTAGTCTGTATACACTGTGTTCCAAATTATTATGCAAATATTATTTTCTCAGATTTTCCCAAATTACCTATATGAATTGCAGTCATTGTAATTTTCCAGTCAAATAACTATTAGAGTACAATTGAAAGGTTTTTGTACAAACTGCCTATGATAACAGTATATTTAAAAAAATAAAACACTCAAACTGCACTCAAAATGCATGTTCCAAATTATTATGCACAGCAGAGTTTTCAACCTTTTAATTTTAATAAAGAACAAAAAAATGGTCTTTTTTGAAATTATAAGCATTAGCAGGTTATTACACACTGAAATCAAACAGTTTTCAACTCAAAACTTTATTCTAGGTGATGTTACATTTGCACATAGGACCGCTTGTTCGAAAGGAGCTTCTGAACTCTCTCGTCCATTGAATTTGTCAGGTTTTGGATGGTTTCTGCTTCAGTTGTTTTGCATGAGGACAGAATACCCTCCCAGAGCTGTTGCTTAGATGTGAACTGCCTCCCGCCATCATAGACACTCCTTTTGATGATGCTCCAGAGGTTCTCAATGGGGTTGAGGTCAGGGGAGCATGGGGGCCACACCATAAGTTTGTCCCCTTTTATGCCCATAGCAGCCAGAGATGCAGATGTGTTATGTGCAGCATGAGACGGGGCATTATCATGCATGAAAATGATCTTGCTGCGGAATGCACGGTTCTTCTTCTTGAACCATGGAAGCAAGTGCTGTTTGAGAAACTCAACATACATTATGGAGTTCATCTTTACCCCTTCAGGGATCCTAAAAGGGCCGACAATCTCTCTCCCCATGATTCCAGCCCAAAACATTACTCCACCTCCTCCTTGTTGGCGCTGTAGCCGTGTTTGCATGGGGTGTCCATCAACCAGCCATCCTCCACTCCATCCATCTGGACCATCAAGATCATTTCATGCATGATAATGCACCGTCTCATGATGCACATAACACATCTGCATCTCTGGCTGCTATGGGCATAAAAGGGGACAAACTTATGGTGTGGCCCCCATGCTCCCCTGACCTCAACCCCATTCAGAACCTCTGGAGCATCATCAAAAGGAGTGTCTATGATGGCGGGAGGCAGTTCACATCTAAGCAACAGCTCTGGGAGGGTATTCTGTCCTCATGCACAACAATTAAAGCAGAAACCATCCAAAACCTGACAAATTCAATGGACGAGAGAGTTCAGAAGCTCCTTTCGAACAAGGGGTCCTATGTGCAAATGTAACATCACCTAGAATAAAGTTTTCAGTTGAAAACTGTTTGATTTCAGTGTGTAATAACCTGCTAATGCTTAGAATTTCAAAAATGACCATTTTTTTGTTCTTTATTAAAATGAAAAGGTTGAAAACTCTGCTGTGCATAATAATTTGGAACATGCATTTTGAGTGCAGTTTGAGTTTTTTATTTTTTAAAAAATATACTGTTATCATAGGCAGTTTGTACAAAAACCGTTCAATTGTACTCTAATAGTTATTGACTGGAAAATTACAATGACTGCAATTCATATAGGTAATTTGGGAAAATCTGAGAAAATATTATTTGCATAATAATTTGGAACACAGTGTATATGTACAATTTTAATATGATCAATAGAAATATGTAAATATATTATATATATACACACACTGCTCAAAAAATAAAGGGAACACTTAAACATCACAACTCCAAGTCAATAACACTTCTGTGAAATCTACCTGTCCAGTTATGAAGCAACACGGATTGTGAATCAATTTCTCCTGCTGTTGTGCAAATGGAGCAGACAACTGGTAGAAATGATAGGCAATTAGCCAGATACCCCCTATAAAGGAGTGGTTCTGCAGGTGGTGACCACAGACCATTTCTCTGTTCTCATTCTTTTTGGCTGATGTTTTGGTCACTTTTTCATTTTGCCATTGCTCTCACCCCTAGAGGTACATTAGCATTAGGCAGTGTCTACAGTACAACCCATAGAAGTTGCTCAGGTAGTGCCGTTCATCCAGGATGGCACATCAGTGCGAGCTGTGGCAAGAAGTGTAGCTGTGTCTGTCAGCACAGTGTCCAGAGCATGGAGCAGATACCAGGAGATGTGCAGGGAGCCATAGGAGGGCAACAACCCAGCAACAGGACCGTTACCTCCTCCTTTGTGCAAGGAGGAACAGGAGGAGCACTGCCAGAGCCTACAAAATGACCTCCAGCTGGCCACAAATGTGCATGTGTCTGCACAAACGGTTAGAAACCGACTCCATGAGGGTGGTATGAGGGCCCGATGTCCACAGATGGGGGTTGTGCTCACAGCCCAACACCGAGCAGGACGCTTGACATTTGCCACAGAACACCAGGATTGGCAAAGTCGCCACTGGTGCCCTCTGCTCTTCACAGATGAAAGCTCAGTATTGTGTGTGGCCTCCACGTGCCTGTATGACCTCCCTACAACGCCTGGGCATGCTCCTGATGAGGTTGCGGATGGTCTCCTGTGGGATCTCCTCCCAGACCTAGACTAAAGCATCAGCCAACTCCTGAACAGTCAGTGGTGCAACGCGACGTTGGTGGATGTGACTCGCCCCCTGGGCCGTGGGGTACTCGGATCCGGGCAGTAGGGGAACGATGGGAGTAGTAGTGGCAACCCGGTTTCGTGGCTCAGGGTGGTCAGGCCAGTGGTAGTCCGTTATGTGCTGATGTTTATGTCCGACTACGCCACCCGTGGATTTGCGGTTATTAGGAACCGCCGCTGCATGCCGACCGCTGGGGCTGATGAGGTGTGCAGCTAGGGTAGTGTGACTCCCCACGGGAAGAGTGCGGCCCCAGGGCAGTATAGTGGATGGTGGGAGTGATGGTGGTGAGAGTCCCAGTGCTGATAGTGCTGGAGAAGCAAGGAGCACACAGACAACAGGTTGCAGTCCAGGGTCTTTACTAGAACAGGTAAATTGACCCATAAACAGTCCCGGCTAGGAGGGGGACCTGGATGTCTGAGAGCAACGGGGAAATTGGCCCTGGTCAGGGTGAGGGTGTAGGCCTACCGTGCTTTCTGCGCTCCTTCTGGCTATCTCCTCCTGATAGGGTAACAGCCCACGTTTCCAAGCTTTCCATGTATTCTCGCCTGTATGGCCTGCGACGTGGGTTCCTTTCTGCTCCCAGCCTTGTACGGCTTTACTGGTACCTTCTGTTGTGGCAGGGCCTCCAGGCTTCTTAGGCCAAGGAATATACAGTCCCCTGCGGACTGGTTCTCTGCTGGGGGATGTGGAATCCTCTCAGCCTCAGACACCAAAGTCTGGTAAATTAAGTCCTCTTTCTGCCAAGACAGGCTCTCTTCGCCTCTTGTCTCTGGCTTGTGGCTCTCCTCCTGCCAGACTTCCTCTTAGGTGCAGTGCAACTGTCTGTCCCTGTTCTGCTCTGGGACAAGTCTCAATGCTGAGACAGGCCATCCAGTTCTCTCTAACCCTGCCCCCAGCACCAGCTTTTATAGGGGCAGCCTGCTCCCCCTACTGGCCTGAGACAGGAGGCATTGCATGCTAATGTTCCCCTGACTAGAGAACCTCCCCCTTGCTCTCAGACACAGCTTTAATACATTTTGTGGCATCCAGGCCAGGGTGACACAGATGGAGCGAGACATGATGTCCCAGATGTGCTCAATCGGATTCAGGTCTGGGGAACAGGCGGGCCAGTCCATAGCTTCAATGCCTTCACCTTGCAGAAACTGCTGACACACTCCAGCCACATGAGGTCTGGCAATGTCCTGCATACTGCATAAGGGGCATAATGGGGGCATTACACTGTGTGGGGGCATAATACATACTACATAAGGGGCATAATGGGGGCATTAAACTTTTTGGGGCATCATACATACTGCATAAGGGGCATAATGGGGGCAATACACTGTGTGGGGGCATCATACATACTGCATAAGGGGCATAATGGGGGCATTACATTGTGTGGTAGCATCATACATCTTGTATAAGGGGCATAATGGGGGCATTACACTGTGTGGGAGCATCATACATACTGCATGAGGGGCATAATGGGGGCATACACTGTGTGGTGCATCATACATACTGTATAAGGGGCATAATGGGGGCATTACACTGTGTGGGGCATCATATATACTGTATAAGGGGCATAATGGGGCATTACACTGTGTGGGGGCATCATACATACTGCATAAGGGGCATAATGGGGGCATTACACTGTGTGGGGGCATCATACATACTGCATAAGGAGCATAATGGGGGCATTACACTGTGTGGGGGCATCATGTATACTGCATAAGGGGCATAATGGGGGCATTACACTGTGTGGGGGCATCATACATCCTGCATAAGGGGCATAATGGGGGCATTACACTGTGTGGGGGGCATCATACATCCTGCATAAGGGGCATAACACTGTGTGGGGGCATCATACATCCTGCATAAGGGGCATAATGGGGGCATTACACTGTGTGGGGCATCATATATACTGTATAAGGGGCATAATGGGGCATTACACTGTGTGGGGGCATCATACATACTGCATAAGGGGCATAATGGGGGCATTACACTGTGGGGGGCATCATATATACTGTATAAGGGGCATAATGGGGCATTACACTGTGTGGGGGCATCATACATACTGCATAAGGGGCATAATGGGGGCATTACACTGTGTGGGGGGCATCATACATACTGCATAAGGGGCATAATGGGGGCATTACACTGTGTGGGGGCATCATACATCCTGCATAAGGGGCATAATGGGGGCATTACACTGTGTGGGGGCATCATACATCCTGCATAAGGGGCATAATGGGGGCATTACACTGTGTGGGGGCATCATACATACTGCATAAGGGGCATAATGGGGGCATTACACTGTGGGGGGCATCATGCATCCTACATAAGGGGCATAATGGGGGCATTACACTGTGTGGGGGCATCATACATACTGCATAAGGGGTATAATGGGGGCATTACACTGTGGGGGGCATCATGCATCCTACATAAGGGGCATAATGGGGGCATTACACTGTGTGGGGGCATCATACATTCTGTATAAGGGGCATAATGGGGGCATTACACTGTGGGGCCAGTAAAGGGGCCCTTTACTATGAGAACAATACGTTTCCTCCCTTCCTGTCTCCATAGTTGGGTCGTATGTATCTATTACAGGAAACAGAACAAAAACCTTATGATTCTTATAAAGGGGCAACACAAGACCCCAAAAGAGTCTCTGTGCTCAAGGGGTTAATGCCCCCTGCGCCCAGTAATGGGGGATCCCCACATACCTCCACCTGCAGAGCCGCCACCACATATATGGCTGCTCTGTGCGCACAGGAGCTGTGATGAGGTCACAGGAGGGGAAGAGTCAGGGGTCACATGATCAGGGGCCTCAGTGGATGTGTGACACCCCAGGGGTCTGGTTGCCACAGTGATAGAGATATTATGTCTGAGAGCAGGTGGGAGGTCCTTTGGTCAGGGATCCTGTGCATGCCACACCTCCTGCCCAGTCTTGGGAGGGGAAGGACTTCCCCTATATAAACCTGGGGCTGAGGCAGGGTAGGGAGTTCTGAGAGGAGAAGACAGGGAGCAGAGCTGCTCTATGGGCTCTGCTCCACAGGCAGGCCCTGTCCAGGGGCCTGAGCCTGGAGTCAAGGAGAGTAGAGACAAGAAACAGTCATATGAAGAAACAGCAGAAGCTCAGTGGGAGCAATACTAATACGAGTCAGGGGCTGGCAGCTGCAGAGCTCGCCCTGACTGAGAAGCTTTCTTACCGGCGTCCGAGGCTGTGGGGACTAACTCTTACCCAGCAGCAGAAGCCGACCGGCAGGGGATTTCAGGTCCTCAGGCCCAGAAACCCGAAGGCACGGTCACACGCGTGGGACCAGCACCGCCATCGTGGAGCGGAAGCCATTAGAAGGCCCCGAGTCACCGGCCATACGGGTGAGCACCACACGGTACACTCAGGGACGTGGGCTACTTATATCCGCTTCTAGCAAGGTAGCCAGAAGAGTACAGTCAGTTTGGGAGGCCTACAACTCCGCCTGGCCAGGGGAGATCCCATCTGCTCAAGGACTGACCAGGCCCCGTTCGCTAGCAAGTACTCCGGGAGGGTCTATCGTTGTTACCAGTAAAGACCCTGAATTACACCGCACCGTCTCTGAGTGGTTCCTGCTACCCCCATTTTCCACGTCGGCTGCCCTGAGGCCATACCCCTCCCGTTGGGGGTTATACTATCACGCTGCACAATTCTACACCGGCCTCAGCGGTCTGCCCTGCAGCGGCAGCTCCATAGCTGCAAATCAACGGGTGGCGTAGTCGACACTCAAATAACATCTATCAAGACTGCCACACACTGAGTTGACTCCCTGGGCACGGACCGGGTCCCCGCCACTCGGACACTACAACCCTCATCTGATCCGGTTCCGGGTAAGCCCCGTGCGCGAGACGCTGCGTGACACAGCAGGCCCAGGGGCGCGTCAGATGCAGGACTCTGCTGTGCTGGTTGTCATGGTGCTGGATGAGCTGAAGTTTATGTGTGGGGTCAGGAGTAGTGTTGAGCGATACCTTCCGATATCGGGAAATATCGTATCAGATTGGATAGGACCGATACCCAAAAGTATCGGATATCGCCGATTCCGATACCGGAAACCAATGCAAGTCAATGGGACACTAATATCGGAAAGCCATCCCAGCGTGAGAGAATTCTCCTGATTGTTTAAAAGCCGGCGGGCGGTAAAAAGCCGCCGGCTTTTAAACAATCACACAGCCCCATACTGCTTCCCCGCAGCCTCCCACCCCGATCCTGCGCTCCCCCCACCACCTCCCATCCCGATCGTAAGTTAGGACCGGGCGGGGAGCGCAGCACCAAGGAGCAGGGAGCGAAGGACCCGGGCGGGGAAGCCGGCAGTGAAAAGACTACACCGCCGGCTTTCCCGTTCTGTGCTGTGCTCTCCCGCCGGTTATTTCAAATGAACAGCTGAGGTATCAGGTGATGCTGATCAGCTGTTCATTTGAAGTAGCCGCGGTGCCCTCAGAGGGTTCATGTGAGTTCATGCTTCACTGCATGAACTCACATGAACTTTCCCACGGCCGCACAGGTCAGCCTCACCTCCCAGACCATCAGACCCATCATGATTGGTGTGTGCGCAGGTGTCTGTGCGATGTGTGCGGGTGTGTGCGCGATGTCTGCGGGTGTCTGCGTGCAGGCAGACATAGGCTAATGTGACACTACTACTCCCATCGGCCTATGTCTGTCCCCCGTCCACTTGTGCCAGCAGGATCAGCTCGATGGGAGCAGTAGCTATTTTAGCTGCCCCATATGTTATTTTTGCCCCTATACATCTTTTATGTTTTTAGGCCCCCCATATATTTTTTTTGTTTTTGGTCCCCAATAAATTTTAAATACATTTTTCATTGGTGGCCAGTGGTTACCTAAAATAAATTAGTTCATACATTACCTGTCCCCGCCGATCGCCACCTAAAATAAAGTAAAAAATAAAAAACTACACCTATACTCACCTAGACACCTAATTCCCCGAAGCCATCGATCACCTGTAATAAAATATAAAATAATAAACCACAACCTTATCCTTACCCCTCCGTAGTAGTCCACGAGTGTCCCACGAAGATCTCCAGTTTAGAGCAGCCACATAAAATGTGACCGCTCTAAACCACTGCCGCCGCTAGAATGACGGGGCCGTAAAGCAGCCCCATCATTGCATAAACCGGTGTCTAGGTGAGTATAGGTGTAGTTTTTTATTTTTTACTTTATTTTAGGTGGCGATCAGGTAATGTATGAACTAATTTATTTTAGGTAACCACTGGCCACCAATGAAAAATGTATTTAAAATTTATTGGGGACCAAAAACAAAAAAAATATATGGGGGGCCTAAAAACATAAAAGATGTATAGGGGCAAAAATAACATATGGGGCAGTTTAAATAGCAGGATCAGGCTGATGGGAACTACTGCTCCCATCGAGCTGATCCTGCTGGCACGAGTGGACGGGGGACAGACAAAGGCCGATGTGAGTAGTAGTGTCACATCGGCCTATGTCTGCCTGCACGCAGACACCCGCAGACATCGCGCACACACCCGCACACATCGCACAGACACCCGCGCACACTCCAATCATGATGGGTCTGATGGTCTGGGAGGTGAGGCTGACCTGTGCGGCCGTGGGAAAGTTCATGTGAGTTCATGCAGTGAAGCATGAACTCACATGAACCCTCTGAGGGCACCGCAGCTACTTCAAATGAACAGCTGATCAGCATCACCTGATACCTCAGCTGTTCATTTGAAATAACCGGCGGGAGAGCGCAGCACAAAACGGGAAAGCCGGCGGTGAAGTCTTTTCCCTGCCGGCTTCCCCGCCTGGGTCCTTCGCTCCCTGCTCCTTGGTGCTGCGCTCCCCGCCCGGTCCTAACTTACGATCGGGATGTGAGGTGGCGGGGGGAGCGCAGGATCGGGGTGGGAGGCTGCGGGGAAGCAGTATGGGGCTGTGTGATTGTTTAAAAGACGGCGGCTTTTTACCGCCTGCCGGCTTTTAAACAATCAGGAGAATTCTCTCACGCTGGGATGGCATTCCGATATTAGCGTCCCATTGACTTGCATTGGTTTCCGGTATCGGAATCGGCGATATCCGATACTTTTTGGGTATCGGTCCGATCCAATCCGATCCGATATTTCCCGATATCGGAAGGTATCGCTCAACATTAAGTAATACATAAGAATAATATGTACTATGTCTGACCACTACAAACACTCATCTGAACTGGTCCAAGTGCTGTCAGGTTTTTTCACGGGCAGCACTTAGACAATACGGTCGTGTGAATATAGGCTTATGATGCATCTGGTAATAAACATGTTAAGGATGGGCCGCTACTCATGGGCCACTGCTGTGTGCTTGCCCCCCAGGCTAAAATGTGCCAGCCAGCCCCTGCTGCACCGGGTGCCAGAAAACCTAGATACACCTTTGGAATAGGTATCCTGCAAAGTAAGGATGGGGTTTGGTGTTTTTAAATGATTTTATTGACTCTGTGCATTTATATTTTGTATCAATAATATGATATGGTTATATATATCTTCTGGATATCAGGAGGGCTTATCCCTGTGCCTTGACTCTCTCCTTCTCCTTCGATGTCCTGTATAGGCCAAAAAAAACTACGCGTTTCGAGGACTCACAGTTCCTCTTCGTCAGCTTCTCGCTGGTAGTCAAACTGGTAACCTAATAAAGTCCAAACGCCCCCCACAAAGATAATACAACCAAAGAAATGGAGGAAGATCCAATACTAACAAGACGGTGCAAAAGGACATATGGAGGTGCAATAGAACTAAGATAGAATTCCAATAAGAATAGACTGTGTGTGAAAAAAATAATAATAAAAAAGACTTTGTTCAAACTTTCACAATTAGTTAAAAATGAATAAAAATTATATACTTATATTTCTGATGGCTATAAAAAACAGTCTGTTAATCAGTGTATATTACCAGGATAGTATAAATTCGGCACTTAGTACCATCCAGAGATAAAAAGGAAAAAATGAAGGAGAAAAATAAAAACATTATATAGTATCTCCAATAGGGGTATCAATGTATAGAAACAAATACATATATAAAATAGGTGGATTCAAAGGAATATATCCAAAAGACATATTATATTGATAAAATATAAGGAGGTTCATAAAAGTGCAATGTAAATGTTCAATTGGTACTGGGATAAAAAATACATACAGTATATACCGCTGCGAGTTGAAGGCATACAGCTGACTCTCGTGATTAAGGCCCTTCAGAGCCAAGCTATTTAATGTGAAGATCCATTTGGATTCCATCCGCGACATTAATCTCAGGTAATCACCTCCCCTCCATTTTCTGGGGACTAATCGGATCCCACAAAACTTAGTGTCCTTATAAGATTGGTTGTGGAACTTCCGGTAGTGCCGGGACAGTGGATGCCCTTCAAAACCTTCATTCATGTTGATAAAGTGTTCCTTCAGCCTTTTGATAACTTGCGCTTTGTACAGACATCTCCTCCTGCCAAGGCATAAAAAGGGCGTGGCTTGGGGTGTGGATAGGGGCGTGGCCAGACTACGCGTGCCGCATGGTTTCGCCCTCTTTCTAGTCCTCATAGGTTGGCGGTATGCTTGTACTGAGCAGATCTGGGATATCAGTGATTAGGTCCCATATTGTGCACTGTAAGGTCTGGAAAAGCTCCTTCTATCCGTCTCTGTAGCACCAGAGGAAGAACAGAGGGGAAAAGACAGGATTTTCTACATGTCGCGTTATGTAGATGTTCTGCAGATTTATCACAACCGTCCACAAGAAGAAACTGCCATCACAGAGCCGCCTTTAGCTGTTGGAAAAGTTTAAACTTAGTTTTGAATAGTTGCTATAGCCAACAAGGACTTTCTATTTATGCTGGGTCACATGATGCTGGTGCTGGGTGATGTCATGTGACGGAATGTTGTGGGTGATGATGTCACAGAGGGCGTTGTGATGTCACCCTTGGGGTATATAAGGGGGCTCCATCCACCTGGAGCTCATATCTCATTGGCCATATCTTGGTGCTGAGATACCCCCTGGAGACAATGAGGATCGCCATATTGTTTCTGTGCTGTACCCTGTTCTACCCTGTGAATTACCATAGGCTGCCGGTGAGTACCTGTCTATTATTACATATGGAGGACGTTTAGAATCAGCTGCGGCAGGGGAAGGGGATGGGGAGGGGGGTCCTGTAAGAATTTACCTGCGGGAATAAGAGGTTATGGCAGGGAAAGGAGCTTAGGAAGTGACAGTCAGAGGGGATATAAGTGTGGGGTGACCCCTCTGACTCCCACATTCCTGCCTTGTCCTTGTAGTGATTAATGACTTTGGTGTTGTCCCTTATATATCACTTTGCAGTCACCAGTGATCGCTCCGCACTGTGATCCTAAACTACAGTCTCATTTACCTTTTTGCAAACGCCCAGAAGGGGAGGAGTGACATCACACCCATGTGAGCAGATCCCGCCCACTTTTACTGCAGTCGTAATGCGAGCTAGCTGTATTCTGTTTTCATGGAAATATCAGCAGCTGCTCCCCCTAGTGTTTACAAGATGAAAACATCAAAAGAGTTAAAATATTTTTTTCAGATTTTATACCATTAAAACCTTTTTAAATATATATGTGTATTTATATATAAATATAAATACTTTACAATTTTACAATTGTAAAAAAATTGCTGACACTTTCCCTTTAAAAGATCTAAAGACGTTCTGCTTCATGTGCCATTGTGACCAATCACAGCACAGATTATATTTTTTAAACTTTTCTTGAAAAACTGAAGCTGCTCCGTGATTGGAAATCATGTGGAAGGGTTCTCTTTTAGACATTTAGTTAGGTCCAAAGTATCAGTGACATGATGGATAGAACTGTGCAATGATGTCACAGAGGGCTTTGTGATGTCACCCCTGGGTATATTAGAAGCCTCGGCCCATCTGCAGCTTGTATCTCATTGACCATACCTTGGTGCTGAGAGACCTCTGGAGATGATGAGTATCATCCTATCATTTCTGTGCTTTACGTTGCTCTACCCCCCACATTACAGTACACTGAGGGCGAGTATGTTCTCATCAATATGGAGGTCACAAGGATCAGCTAATGAGAATATCGCCTCTTGCAGGACTTCTCATACTGGACACGTGACCGTCCGTCATATGAAAGTCCAACTGTAAATAATATTCCATGGACCCTGGAGGTGAATCCCAAACTTCTTCCTGATCTTCTCAATGGGATATTTCTGAAAGTTGCTTGATAATGTATCCATCACTGTATAATAACAAGGGCTCTCTGTTTGACTGGATTGGGTATAAATATACAGGACTTTATTATGTTTTTTTTCTTTATTATAGGATGACCCACTACCCGTGGATCTCAGAAGAAGCACCTATCAAGCTTCCATCAATCTTCCTCTTTGGCTCTTCCGTGACGCAGTTTTTGTTGCGGTGATGACACTACTGACAATACTAGAGTATTTGGCCTTAAGTCTTGTCCTGAGCAAGTGGGCAATGTCTGAACCTGGTGAAACAATCAGAAAACTCCTGAGAACAAAACCATTCTGAAGGAACAAAGTGCTTGTAAGGAGCCGATTTGCATCCCTCAGATTCAGAAGCAAGACTCCAGGAGAACACCTGTCCTGCCCAATGGCAAATGTTCTACTCCATCCATGGCTCCTGCACCGCAGTATGCGAAAAAGGTTCCTAGTTGCAACTATAAAGTGGCGTTCAGTGATATTGTCTGGGTCAGAATGATCCCTCACAACAATATAGGAAGAAGAGCTCGAAGTTCAACGGAGCTTAAAGAGAGGTTACTGATTTTTCAGAGAAGCCAACAACCCAGAATTCCAGAGCCAAGAGCACCAGAACCTAGAACACCAGAACCTACCATGTCAGAACCTAGTATGTCAGAACCTAGAATGCCAGAGCCTGAAATGCCTACAACACCTCAACCCAAAATCAAGAGGAGAAGATGTTTCCTTAGATGTCTTAGAGGCGAGGAAGATTGAGAAGGCAACTGCTTGAACTTTCCCATTGCTCGTGTTTTCATCACAGGTTAGTCCTATACATGCTGTCTGATGGGCACCATCTTACTACATACAATGCAGCATTGCACCTGAAATCGCATGGATATTTTGTCACACACTTGCACTTTAGCACCTTATCATATGGCGCATATATCTATGAACGCTTTGCTAAGTATCACTGTCTAGTATGTGCTTCTGATGAACCTATTTTAGGAAAACGTGTCGAGGTTTGGCATACTATGTACTTGAGTTTGGCGTACTATGTGCTTGTTGGTAAATTCTATTGCCATCTATAATCTACTAGATATTATAATGTCTCTGGTGGGATGCCCCATGCCGAATTGTTGATAACTGACTATGAGCATTGTCCTCTATTTCTTATCTACTATGGTTACAGGTTGATGTGAAGAGAGCTGTGCCATTGGTAGCGATTTTTCTACTGATTTGTCAGTTATATTTATGTTAGTTTAGCAAATTTCTGCTTGTAGGGTCTAATGTTTTACCATAGTGTATGTTCTGTGAGCTAAATTGTCATACTTATGCACTAGATAGATTATAAATTGTGATGCTTATGTACAAGATAGATTATTAGTTTAATCGGTGATTTTTTAAATATTTTTTAGCATCAGGAGACTCAAGAATCGCATCTTACAGAAGACAAGAAGCCTAAATGCCGAAGGGTGATGACCTGTTGATGGCCCACAGCTGGAGGGTCATTACCTCTTGATGGCACAAAACTGGACAGAAGATAAAAACATTTGATGGCACACAGCCGGAGGGTGATGATCTATTGATGGCCATAGCCAGAGGGTCATTACCTGTTGATGGCACACAGCCGGAGGGTGATGACCTATTGATGACCATAGCCAGAGGGTCATTACCTGTTGATGGCACACAGCTGGAGGATGATGACCTATTGATGGCCATAGCCAGAGGGTCATTACCTGTTGATGGCACACAGCCGGACAGAGGATAATTACCTGTTGATGGCACACAGACGGATGGTCATTACCTGTTCATGGCGCACTGCCGGATGGTCATTACCTATTGATGGCACACAGCCGGAGGGTGATGACCAATTGATGGCCATAGCCAGAGGGTCATTACCTGTTGATGGTGCACTGCCGGATGGTCATTACCTGTTGATGGCACACAGCCGGATGGTCATTACCTGTTCATGGCACACTGCCGGATGGTCATTACCTGTTGATGGAACACAGCCGGAGGGTGATGACCTATTGATGGCCATAGCCAGAGGGTCATTACCTGTTGATGGCGCACTGCCGGATGGTCATTACCTGTTGATTGCACACAGCTGGAGGGTGATGACCAGTTGATGTCAGACTGCCGGATGGTCATTACCTGTTGATGGCACACAGCCGGACAGAGGATCATTACCTGTTGATGGCACAAAGCCGGTCAGAGGATAAGATCTTTTGATTGCATACACCGGGTCCCTCCCTGATAACAGGGAACCCTGGGGAATACTCGTCATCTTGATCCCCCACTGACTAAATACTTGCTCCACCTCAGCCTACACCATCATGGAGGTCACTTCCACCTGTGTCCACTGTAAGGTTCGACTTTCTTTTATCATTTCAGCAGATTAATAAACATCATAAAGCTGTAAAACTATCGAGTAATTTATTATAAATTATTATAAAGAAATATAAAGTATAATAGATAGCTATAGAGGGCACAGAAGACGACTAACTATAGTAAGCATGGTATCGCCTGATATATACTGTATATTCTAGATGGCGCTATTACACTAAATACATCACAACCTCCAGGGTGATATTACCGTACAATGTGAGATCACTAATAATGGCCACAGATTATGAGAAAATGACCAGCTCCATAGTCCTGGAGTTATTATAAATGTCTCTAGTGTGAGGCAGGGACTGGACGAGTGTTGGAGGGAGGTATATTCCCCCAGGACGTCCTTTATGTATCCATGCTGTAGAATCTGCCGTATACTTCTGTTCTAGCAGTCAGACATTTCACTCTGCAAATCACAGGCTCAACATTGTGTAAAACTACCACCGTATATAAGAGCACTCAGAATAAAAACTAGCGGCATGCCGTGCACTGCCCACGTCATGTGTACGGGATACAGGACCTGCAGGACCTGGTACGGCCATTATAGTTGATAGATTAATGATACCTGTGCAGATGAAGGGAAAAAAATATGTGCAAAAACAGGAGGAGAAAGTCTCAAAATGTAATTTGAAGAGTATAATAGAGAAATGGGAAACTTCTGGAGATGCAGATAAGTGGTACCAGGGCAAAACGTAAGTGCAGTCAGACAAGGGAAAAGTGCAAATGATCCAGCGTAAAGGTTTGTTTAGTAGAAAAAATATTAAAACTTAGCTTTTATTAGCCATATAAAACACTGCTCCACAAAGAATACAGCAAATGTGCAACTATCATAGCTTACAGACCTACACGTTTCAACAAATCATGTCTTAATTATGGCCCTACTACTAGAATGACAAAAAGGCATATATATATATATATATATATATATATATATATATATATCCACGTGCCTGTATGACCTCCCTACAACGCCTGGGCATGCTCCTGATGAGGTTGCGGATGGTCTCCTGTGGGATCTCCTCCCAGACCTGAACTAAAGCATCCGCCAACTCCTGGACAGTCTGTGGTGCAACGTGACGTTGGCGGATGGAGCGAGACCTGATGTCCCAGATGTGCTCAATCGGATTCAGGTCTGGGGAACGGGCGGGCCAGTCCATAGCTTCAATGCCTCCATCTTGCAGGAACTGCTGACACACTCCAGCCACATGAGGTCTGCCATTGTCCAGCATTATGAGGAACCCAGGGCCAACCGCACCAGCATATGGTCTCACAAGGGGTCTGAGGATCTCATCTCGGTACCTAATGGAAGCCAGGCTACCTCTGGCGAGCACATGGAGGGCTGTGCGGCTCTCCAAAGAAATGCCACCCCACACCATTACTCACCCACTGCCAAACCGGTCATGCTGAAGGATGTCACTCTCCACGGCGTCTCCAGACTCTGTCACGTCTGTCACATGTGCTCAGTGTGAACCTGCTTTCATCTACGAAGAGCACAGGGCGCGAGTGGCAACTTTGCCAATCCTGGTGTTCTGTGGCAAATGCCAAGCGTCCTGCATGGTGTTGGGCTGTGAGCACAACCCCTATCTGTGGACGTCGGGCCCTCATACCACCCTCATGGAGTCGGTATCTAACCGTTTGTGCAGACACATGCACATTTGTGGCCAGCTGGAGGTCATTTTGCAGGGCTCTGGCAGTGCTCCTCCTGTTCCTCCTTTCACAAAGGCGGAGGTAGCGGTCCTGCTGCTGGGTTGTTGCCCTCCTACGGCCCCCTCCACATCTCCTGGTGTACTGGCCTGTCTCCTGGTAGCGCCTCCAGCCTCTGAACACAGCCAACCTTCTTGCCACAGCTCGCATTGATGTGCCATCCTGGATGAGCTGCACTATCTGAGCAACTTCTGTGGGTTGTAGAGTCTGTCTCATGCTACCACGAGTGTGAAAGCACAACCAACATTCAAAAGTGACCAAAACATCAGCCAGAAAGCATTGGTACTGAGATGTGGTCTGTGGTCCCCACCTGCAGAACCACTCCTTTATTGAGGGTGTCTTGATAATTGCCAATAATTTCCATCTATCCTCTATTCCATTTGCACATCAGCATGTGAAATTGATTGTCAATCAGTGTTGCTTCCTAAGTGGACAGTTTGATTTCACAGAAGTTTGATTTACTTGGAGTTATATTCTGTTGTTTTAAGTGTTCCCTTTATTTTTGGAGCAGTTTATATAGATACATACAGCGAGTACGGAAAGTATTCAGACTCCTTTAAATTTTTCACTCTTTGTTTCATTGCAGCCATTTGATAAATTCTAAAAAGTTCATTTTTTTCTCATTAAAGTACACTCAGCACCCCATCTTGACTGAAAAAAACAGCAATATAGAATTTTTTTGCAAATTTATTAAAAAAGAAAAACTGAAATATCACATGGTCATAAGTATTCAGATCCTTTGCTCAGACACTCATATTTAAGTCACATGCTGTCCATTTCCTTGTGATCCTCCTTGAGATGGTTCTACTCCTTCAATGGAGTCCAAATGTGTTTAATTAAACTGATAGGACTTGATTTGGAAAGGCACACACCTGTCTATATAAGACCCCACAGCTCACACTACATGTCAGACCAAATGAGAATCATGAGCTCAAACGAACTGCCCAAGGAGCTCAGAGACCGAATTGTGGCAAGGCACAGATCTAGCCAAGGTTATAAAAGAATTTCTGCATTACCCAAGGTTCATAAGAGCACAGTGGCCTCCATAATCCTTAAATGGAAGAAGTTTGGGACCACCAGAAGTCTTCCTAGACCTGGCCGTCCAGCCAAACTGAGCAATCGTGGGAGAAGAGCCTTGGTGAGAGAGGTAAAGAAGAACCCCAAGATCACTGTGGCTGAGCTCCAGAGATGCAGTAGGGAGATGGGAGAAAGTTCCACATAGTCAACTATCACTGCAGCCCTTCCCCAGTTGGGCCTTTATGGCAGAGTGGCCAGATGGAAGCCTCTCCTCATATGAAAGCCCGCATAGAGTTTGCTCAAAAACACATGAAGGACTCCCAGACTATGAGAAATAAGATTCTCTGGTCTGATGAGACGAAGATAGAACTTTTTGGTGATAATTCTAAGTGGTATGTGTGGAGAAAACCAGGCACTGCTCATCACCTGCCTAATACAATCCCAACAGTGAAACATGGTGGTGGCAGTTGTTAGAACCCTCCTGTTAGTTTTTTCTATTTTGTGGTCATGTGACCTTCTGCCTATTTATTCCAGCTCCGCCCTTCAGGCTTTGCTGGACTTCAGTGTTACTTTGACTCTTAATCTAGCCAGGTGCTTTGTACCTACTGTATCTCTCTAGTTTGTTTGGTCCTTGGACCACTAAGTACTTTTGTCTGTTTGTCTTCTTCTGCTACTACTTCTGCCAGGAGGTGTCCAGTTTTGTCCCAGTCCTTAGTTCTTTTAGGGACCCCTCCCTTTAATCTATAGGTCTGTGTTCAGATTAGCCGCGGACATAGGCGGGTCTGTTTGCAAGGAACAGGTTGCCCGCTGCATCGTAAGGAATCAGCTTAGTCCTATTGTATGGACAGATTTCCTCTCTTTCCTTAGTTCTTGTAGCAGATCATAACAGCAGTATCATGCTATGGGTGTGTTTTTCAGCTGCAGGGACAGGACGACTGGTTGCAATTGAAGGAAACATGAATGCGGCCAAGTACAGAGATATCCTGGATGAAAACCTCTTCCAGAGTGCTCTGCACCTCAGACTTGGCCAAAGGTTCACCTTCCAACAAGACAATGACCCTAAGCACACAGCTAAAATAACAAAGGAGTGGCTTCAGAACAACTATGTGACCATTCTTGACTGGCCCAGCCAGAGCCCTGACCTAAACCCAATTGAGCATCTTTGGAGAGACCTGAAAATGGCTGTCCACCAACGTTTCCCATTCATCCTGACGGAACTGGAGAGGATCTGCAAGGAAGAATGGCAGAGGATCCCAAAATGCTGGTGTGAAAAACTTGTTGCGTCATTTCCAAGAAGACTCATGGCTGTACTAGCCCAAAAGGGTGCTTCTACTCAATACTGAGCAAAGGGTCTGAATACTTATGCCCGTGTGATATTTCAGTTTTTCTTTTTTATTAAATTTTGCAAAAATTTCTTCATTTCTGTTTTCTTTCAGACAAGATGGGGTGCAGAGTGGACTTTAATGAGAAAAAAATGAACTTTTTAGAATTTACCAAATGGCTGCAATGAAACAAAGAGTGAAAAATGTAAAGGGGTCTGAATACTTTCCGTACCCAGTGTACATGCATGGAAATAAATGCAGAATTATATTTCTTAATACTGCAGTATCAGATCCTGTCTTGAATTTAATCCCTGTGGTATCCAATGTGAAAATCCACAGGGACTCCCCTGATGAATTACAATTGAGGAAATCATGAATTTTATATTCTCTATCATTACTTAAGGACATAAAACTATCTGTTTTAACCGCATGTAGACACGCTTTGCACCGATTGGCTCCACATCTGAAGAAACCTTTTGTGCTGAGCCAATTTGGTTGTACAGTATTAGTCTCACTCATCGGTGGATTAAGAGTAGCAAGGGCCCCCTCCACACACCTGATTTATCACGTGACATGTCACATGATCCCCGTGATAGATCATGTGATAGTTCACGGGAAATTAATTTGGCATAATATTAATTGTGCTGCCCCATCTGAGAGCAGCACAATATTGGGGCAGATACCCTGATTCCAGCGATGTGTCACTTTTTCAGCTGCTTGTTGTCATTTTGAGAAAATCACCGTTTTATCTGCTGCAGATCTAGCAGCTCTCTGAATGCTGCGCTCTGTATAGCCCCGCCCACACCACTGATTGGCAGCTTTCTGCCCATGCTCAGTGTACACAGAAATCTACTGATCAGTGATGGGGGTGGGGTCCTACAGAACTTACTAGTCATCTAGTAATAATTACCTTCTGACAAATCAATGATTTTATCAAAACAACACTAAGCAGCCCAGTAAGTGACACATTACTGGAATCAGTGCCTCTAACCCTACATTATGCTGCTCTCAGATTAGGTGGCAAAAACCTGATGACAGATTCCCTTTAAAGGAGCTGTAAACACAAAAAAAGTTTGTATTAAAAAATACAAGCCATTTGTTAAATTAACTTTTTTTCATTGTTAATTCACATTAGACTGTATCTTCAACACTTTTGTCAGTAGGTCTTATTACAGACTCTGAATAGGGCAGCTCTCTCCCTCTCCCTCAGCAGAAAGTCACAGCATGGTTAAAAAACGGGATCTTTTATGATTTTCTCATAATAAATAAAAAAGGACATGCAAGTCCTCCAAACTATTTTCCGTTTCTGTATAGGGGAGGTCCTAAATCTTTCTTGTTCTTTAGTTGATCACATGTCAAAAAGGCAAAGCATTTACTATGAACTCGCCTAAAAAAATATACACTTGGAGAGTAATATCATCATTTGCATGTAAATATTCCTTGACTCTAAGGGCTCGCTCACACTGTCGTATAACACGGCCGAATGCTATGTGATGTTTTATCGGATAGGACTCGGCCCTATGTTATACTATGGGACAGTGCAGATCTGCGATTATTGGCATGAGAAAATAATCTCATTCGATATTCGGACCATGTGCACCCATACAAGTCTACGGGTGCACGTAAAACATTGGACTGCACTCGGATGTCATCCAAGTGCAGTCCGATGAACACTCACAGAGACTATGGAGAAGATGGAGAAATTAAGTTCTCCATCTTCTCCATATCTGTGCTGCGAGAGAATCGGATCACACTCAGTTGAAGCTCTGACAGAGTTTGAGCCCAGTGTCATTAGCATAATTGGCCCTATTCTCTTGCATGAGAGAATATATGGCTTAGTGAGTGGACCCTAAAACTGAATAGTAGTGACGGACAGGAACCTCACAAGCGGGATCCATGTAGCTCTCAGATGTCATGTAGGTAGGGCTTCATTCCATGGAGTAGGGCTTAATTTCAAGGTATATAA
>NW_027362891.1:4947500-4960000 GCF_046119375.1 Phyllobates terribilis
AGTATGCTAACCTATAATTTAACCAAACTTAAAACCCGGTGCCTGGCTCAAAATGTTGTGTTTATTCTATCGGATTGCGTTTTAGAGCTGTTATGCGGTTCTTTATGTAAAACTTAACAGCAAGCCAGTTTCTGTCTTTCAGTGCAGATGGTTCTGCAGCGATACATGCCACACAGTCATATTTTCCAGGCACTTTACATTTATTAATAAATTTAATCATATGTTTCTCTACAGCCTTCACTTCCTCCCTGTTCCAAGGTATCTTCTTTACAGGTTTTCGGCCTGAAAAATAAAAAATATATATATTTTTTAAAATACCTGTTTTCATATCAATATATGAGAATTGCATGATATAGTATTCCAATACAACAATATAAAATTTAAAGGAACACATGCCTTCTGATTTCTGTAGTTTATGGTCCTGCCCAAGCTCTAACTCACTTTGGTGCTGAATTTGTTCTAAAGAAGAAAAAGATTATATATATAAAATATATACTGTATATACTCGTGTATAAGCCAACCCCCCCCGACTTTTAACATAAAAAAGTGGGAAAAAACTTTGACCCTCATATAAGCCGAGGGTGGGAAATAACAGCAGCCTGTGACCCTCTGTAGCCCCCCACTGCTCTTATGTAACCAGCCTGTAAGTCCCCTGTACCCTCCTATAGCCAGCCTGTAGGTACCCTGTGCCCTCCTATGCTGGGTTGGCCAAGAACAAGTCGGCACCGGCAGGGTTGGCTGGGAAATGTAGCAGCCTGTACCCCTCTGCGCCCTCCTATAGCCAGCCTGTAGGTCACCTATGCCCTCCTGTAGATACCCTGAGCCCTCCTACAGTCCTCCTGTGCTGGGTCGGCTGAGAACAAGCCAGCACCAGCAGGGTCGGCCAGGAAATGCAACAGCCTGTCTGTAGGTCCCCTGTGTCCTCCTGCAGTTTTCCTATGCTGGGTTGGCTGGCAATGTTGGCTAGGAACGAGGCGGTGCCGGTAGGGTCGGCTGGGAACGAGGTGGCTCTGCAAATTTTTATTTTTTTTACTGACTCGTGTATAAGCCAAGGAGGCTTTTTCAGCCCATTTTCTGGGGTGAAAAAACTCGGATTATACTCGAATATGTACGGTATATTCATATTTATTTTGTGGACATCTTTATAAAATTGAAAAGCTACATACCTTCAGGGGATTGCTCATCTTCTGACTCATCACTATAGAGCTGTACTGGTTCTAAAGCAAAAATACAAATCACCAATGTGAATGAATATGCTATAGAAAATGTTCAAAAAGTAAAAAATAATCCTATCCTACAAAGTCTATATATATAGGGGAATGCCGAAGCAGAAAAAAATGAACATATGGCCCATTTATAGAGAATAGAAAAACTTTTTATTATTTCCAAAAACTTTACTATACAGAGTTTGAAGTGACGCAGCATGTATCAAAAAACACATACAAAAATTTTTGTTCAAACATACTTAAAAACACACGAATATCGCAGGAGTGTAGGCATCACATCCAAAAGGTATCATTATTACACATAACATCCCTGTGAGTACTGAAATAGTGAATAGGGAGAGTGTAAACAACCCAATCAAAGTGCAAGCAAAATTCAGTCCAAACGGACCATATATATGTATATAACTCTCCTAATCACCATTCATCAAATGTTACCAATATTCATCATAATTACCTCTATGGAGTGAAGCCCACACGCCGAGTGGTTCCCCGACGCGTGTTTCGGCGCTATTGCCTTCCAATAGCGCCGAAACGCGCGTCGGGGAACCACGCGGCGTGTGGGCTTCACTCCATAGAGCTAATTATGATGAATATTGGTAACATTTGATGAATAGTGATTAGGAGAGTTATATACATATATATGGTCCGTTTGGACTGAATTTTGCTTGCACTTTGATTGGGTTGTTTACACTCTCCCTATTCACTATTTCAGTACTCACAGGGATGTTATGTGTAATAATGATACCTTTTGGATGTGATGCCTACACTCCTGCGATATTCGTGTGTTTTTAAGTATGTTTTAACAAATTTTTGTATGCGTTTTTTGATACATGCTGCGTCACTTCAAACTCTGTATAGTAAAGTTTTTGGAAATAATAAAAAGTTTTTCTATTCTCTATAAATGGGCCATATGTTCCTTTTTTTCTGCTTCGGCATTCCCCTATGTATCGTAGTTTATACGAATGGCCGGATATATATATCCTAAAAGAGTAGGTTACAATATGGATAATAGGTGTATATTATATCTGTTTATATTAGGTAGCTTAATACTCTGTTCTAATCTGTCCCTTTACAAAGTCTATATATGTTATGTGAACCCAGTAATCAATACATTACATACTAGGTCAACATAATATATACAGATGGAGCAAATAAATTCCTGTGTCGCATGGTGTGCCAGTGAGAAGCACTGGCACGCCATGCGACACAAGTCATTTACATTCACTGTGCAGCCACTATTGTTTGCTGCACAGCGACTGCTAATAGAACGCAGCCGATTCTTTTGAGCCGGCCACGTCCTATTGTATTCTCGGCGGCCGCCCGGGGTTTAAGTAAAGAGATTGCACTGTATCCCAGGCGGGTAGCTGCTGCATCTTGCAGCAGACACCCGCGGGCAACACCTGCGATCGGGTCCCTAGCAACCACTCGCTGGCTTCTCTGGTTACAGGGAGTCAGCGGGCAGCTACAGGCAGCAGTGCTGCAATGTTAATTTAACATTGCTGTGCTGCTGAGGCCGCAGCTTCCTTGGCAACCCTTGTTGGCCAAGGAAGCTACGGTTCTGCGGCAGTGGTTAACACGGCTGTTTTTGTACAGATCTGTTGCTCCGTGAATAACGGAGCAACGGATCTGTAAAAACGGCTGTGGATAACCACGGTCGTGTAAACCTGGCCTAAACATACCCAAGATAATAACACTGATATCCATCAAACAGAGTTGTTTAAAATAGAAAAGAAGTATTTCTGGAGACAGTAACTCAAAGGCTGTGCAGGTAAGCTGTAATTTTACAGAACAAAAATTACATACTCATAAATGGATATTTTCCTCATTACTAACCCTCTGGATCAATGCTGATATCCTCAAAATTTTTGCCTTTAAATTCAGCCAGTCTTCCTTTTTCAAGAGCCAACAGAAGTTTGCTGATCTTGGCAAGCTGTAAGGTTCCTTCTGGGAGGCGGTAATATTGTCTGTGCACCTTAATGTCGTGGCCAAGAAAGTCTGCTAATTGATCTAACTCTGTGTCGTTTAAGTTCAGAACTTTTGTTAGAGTAGCAACGTGCTTTCGTAGCTTGGTGGAAGTCAGTGTTTCAGGATTTTTAGCTCCACATTCTTTAGCAAAAAAGCGTATACAATCACATCCTCTGAAATGTGACAAAGCCTCTGGTCTGGCAAACATGTGCACATTTTCAGACAGCACTCCACAAACTGTACGCTTCTCTACAAGAAGTGTCATTGCATTTTGCACTGCTGGTGTTAAAAGGATTGGAACTTTTCTACCTCGTTTACCTCGGATTTCAATTCTTGTGAAATGTTGGCAAAGCTTTTTTTCTAAGTCAGAAAGTGCTAAAGCAACATCATCATGCAGATGTGAAGTATCTCTTGAAGTAAAGCTACTTAAGAACATCTTAGAAACTTCACCCTCTCGTCTTCGATTGAATAAGATTAGCTGTGCAAGTATAACTTTTGCAAGTAATGTCCATTTTTTAACTGAGGGAGCAGTTGACAAAAGGTTATAGTACTCCTGCAGTTTTTCGTCAAGATACAAGTGCATTTTTTTCACATCTTCAGTGAAAGGTAAAAGCTGAGGAGTGTTCCATTTTGTTTCTTTTAGAGATTTTAAGGCAGCTGATGAGATTAGCTCATTCCATCTTGTTTCATACAACTTTCGGAAGTTACGTGCATTCTCCACTCTGTCTTGGCATCCCTCCACCATTGCTTGGCATTCCAGAATACTGGAAATTTTCACCAAGCTATGGCCAAGCTTCAGTGCCAGTGATGGAATTTTAAATGTATTAGTTTCTTCGTCATAGCCAGCAAGAACTCTCACAGAATTTATGGCATGCATGAAGTTTGATGGGACAATAAAGTCTACAAGTTTGAAAAGAGGAGAACATTTTCTGGCCTCTAGTACTAACCTTCCAACTTCTCTAAGTTTTTGACGGATGTATTCATGTTTATCAACTTCCGATCCGATTCTGTTATAGAGATGCTGACCCATCTGTACAATGGAGCCATCACTTTTAATTGTGGATGAAATTTCATCTGGTCTCATATAGCTTAGAAGCTTCCAAAAACCACTGCTAATTCCAGGTGGCATGGGCCCCATAAAGGCACAGAGAGATTGCACTTTTTTTCTCCCAGGGCTTGATGATGTACTTGTTTGGTTTAGTTTACATTTTTTCATGTGTCTCCAGAGATATTTTTTGACAAATAAGCCTTGGCAATGAATGCAGTGCATGAAATCTTTGGGAGAATTTCCTTTTGTGGGCTGTTTAAATGTAACAAGAACTCCACTTCCAGTTCTCATTACATTAGAATTGTGAGCAAAGTTGCCCCGATTTCGAAGATGTTCTAAAGACATTCGCCTTTCTTTTGAGCCCTTTGCAAACTTAAATGCACCTGCGACTTCAGGTTCACTTTTATGAACATGTTTGAGATGTCTTGCAATTTTTATGAATGGTTTCTCGCAGTAAAAACAATACTGTTTTTTATTATACATCCTTACACCACTTTCCCTTTTGGAAAGTACTTGAACTGACACAGAGTCAGATATTTCTTTTTCCATGTTCAAAACACTGGTGCTATCAGATAGTAAATCAGTGTGTGGAGAAGTGTTGGTCTTTGTATTCTTTTGATGGCTCTGTAATGGCACCTCTTCATGGATGGTGCTTGTTTCTGAACTGCTCTCCTCAGAAAAGTCTGGTAAATATTCTTCTTCGCTGTTTTCTAGGCTAAAATCAGAGCTGTTTTCAATGTCAGAGATAGTGTTCATATTTTGCTGTAATTAAAATCAAACACATTGATACATTTAATGGCATCCTTTCACTTGTTTTAATGGTTAAACATGTAGAAAGATAGCTGAAACATGATCTTGAATTTACCTCAATCTTTGGTGAGGTGGCTTGCTGTGTATGGAGACATGGTGCAGTTTCGGGGCTACTGTAGCAGGACACCTCTAGATCCTTCTGGTTTTCATTTGTAACCATGGGTTTGTCAGCCACCTACATAGTTTAAACATAGGAACAGTATCAAATTAACAACCAAATTTGTTTTTATTTATACCTGAATTGCAGCAGGTGCTGATATGACTCTTAAGCTGTGGTTCTCCTATTGCAGTATATGGGAGAGACATGGCTTCAGAGTCAAAATATGGGCACCCTTGGGACTTCGGTGGGTGCTTCTGCAGAAGCCAGGGAGAGGGGGAGCTGTCAAAACTTGCTTCCGGACTTCATGTGAGGTGGACAATGCCTCTCATAACCTGCAGATGGAGCAAATATTTTCTTGTGTCCCATCATGCCACGAGGCCCGATTTTCTGCGCCTACATAGTAAGATAGGACACAAACCTGTAAATAAATCATGGCAAATTTACTTTAGCCGCGGGCAGTCCTGCATATACAATAGAACACGGACGGCTGAATAGAAGCGGCCGCGTTCCATTAAAATCGTGGCCACGTTCTATTTATATTCGCCGCTGCAAATACAATAGGGCGCGTCTAGCTCAATAGAACCGGCCATGTCCTATTTACATTCGCTGTGCAGCGAACAATAGAAGCTGTACAGCAAATGTAAATGCCTTGTGTGGCATGGCGCACCAGCGCTTCTCACTGGTACGCCATGCCACACAAGATTTCTTTTTCTCCATCTGTAAGTTATTGTGTATATTCCACCTGACAGGTTTCCTTTTAAATGAGTTTTTGAGTTTTGCATGTTAATGCAATATCGTCAGGATAGGCTTGAATCTGATCAGAGGGTGTAGAGCCACCATAGCGAGATCTACATTGTGAAAGGAGCCAGAAGCAGATAGCTCAATTTACTATGGAGTGGCCATGCCAGACTGCAGCAGCTCAGCTCCCATACTAGTGACTCTGAACTGAGCTAAAGTAACCTGGCAGATCCATTACAAAGTGAACAAAGCCATCTGCTTCTGGTTCTGTAGGGAGACATCGCTGAATAGCAGATTAGTGGGAGTTTCAGATGTCTGCACCCCACCAATCAGCATTTTCAACACTAAAGACAAATAGTGTGATTGGTGCATGACCTGAAATGTGTGTGAATATGTCCCCACGAGCACCGTGACCTGAAAGGAAGAGGCAGGGTGCTTTGAATGTTGGTTATGAAGTCTGGATGTGCTGAATGTCCCCACTTGGTGCATGACCTGAAATGTGTGTGAATATGTCACCACGAGCACCGTGACCTGAAAGGAAGAGGCAGGGTGCTTTGAATGTTGGTTATGAAGTCTGGATGTGCTGAATGTCCCCACTTGGTGCATGACCTGAAATGTGTGTGAGTATGTCCCCACGAGCACCGTGACCTGAAAGGAAGAGGCAGGGTGCCTTGAATGTTGGTTATGAAGTCTGGATGTGCTGAATGTCCCCACTTGGTGCATGACCTGAAATGTGTGTGAGTATGTCCCCACGAGCACCGTGACCTGAAAGGAAGAGGCAGGGTGCTTTGAATGTTGGTTATGAAGTCTGGATGTGCTGAATGTCCCCACTTGGTGCATGACCTGAAATGTGTGTGAGTATGTCCCCACGAGCACCGTGACCTGAAAGGAAGAGGCAGGGTGCTTTGAATGTTGGTTATGAAGTCTGGATGTGCTGAATGTCCCCACTTGGTGCATGACCTGAAATGTGTGTGAGTATGTCCCCACGAGCACCGTGACCTGAAAGGAAGAGGCAGGGTGCTTTGAATGTTGGTTATGAAGTCTGGATGTGCTGAATGTCCCCACTTGGTGCATGACCTGAAATGTGTGTGAGTATGTCCCCACGAGCACCGTGACCTGAAAGGAAGAGGCAGGGTGCTTTGAATGTTGGTTATGAAGTCTGGATGTGCTGAATGTCCCCACTTGGTGCATGACCTGAAATGTGTGTGAGTATGTCCCCACGAGCACCGTGACCTGAAAGGAAGAGGCAGGGTGCTTTGAATGTTGGTTATGAAGTCTGGATGTGCTGAATGTCCCCACTTGGTGCATGACCTGAAATGTGTGTGAGTATGTCCCCACGAGCACCGTGACCTGAAAGGAAGAGGCAGGGTGCTTTGAATGTTGGTTATGAAGTCTGAATGTGCTGAATGTCCCCACTTGGTGCATGACCTGAAATGTGTGTGAGTATGTCCCCACGAGCACCGTGACCTGAAAGGAAGAGGCAGGGTGCTTTGAATGTTGGTTATGAAGTCTGGATGTGCTGAATGTCCCCACTTGGTGCATGACCTGAAATGTGTGTGAATATGTCCCCACGAGCACCGTGACCTGAAAGGAAGAGGCAGGGTGCTTTGAATGTTGGTTATGAAGTCTGGATGTGCTGAATGTCCCCACTTGGTGCATGACCTGAAATGTGTGTGAGTATGTCCCCACGAGCACCGTGACCTGAAAGGAAGAGGCAGGGTGCTTTGAATGTTGGTTATGAAGTCTGGATGTGCTGAATGTCCCCACTTGGTGTATGACCTGAAATGTGTGTGAATATGTCCCCACGAGCACCGTGACCTGAAAGGAAGAGGCAGGGTGCTTTGAATGTTGGTTATGAAGTCTGGATGTGCTGAATGTCCCCACTTGGTGCATGACCTGAAATGTGTGTGAGTATGTCCCCACGAGCACTGTGACCTGAAAGGAAGAGGCAGGGTGCTTTGAATGTTGGTTATGAAGTCTGGATGTGCTGAATGTCCCCACTTGGTGTATGACCTGAAATGTGTGTGAGTATGTCCCCACGAGCACCGTGACCTGAAAGGAAGAGGCAGGGTGCTTTGAATGTTGGTTATGAAGTCTGGATGTGCTGAATGTCCCCACTTGGTGCATGACCTTGTTGTGGAAATATCTATGAATTCACTAGATAGATAAGTTCTATAGTTCTAAAGTATTGTTCAATGTGTAGTCCAGTCTCTTATCAGATGTCTAGAAGACTGTGACCTTTAACTCTGCTTTCTCTAAACACAAAGAGTTCAGCACATTTTGTAATGTCCTAAGTAGTTTATCTATATTGCCTATGTGGCTATCCTTGGACATTAAGACCCAGGATAAGTTGAAGTATAAACACTTATTAGTATACTTGTTAACCGGTTTTCTGTCTAACCATATCATTTTCTTAGTAATTTCTTTGTCCAATACTGCCTCCAAAGGTAGGATGCTGCATTGGTACTGTGTGCTCATAACTAAACTGAAATTCGTTGAAATGGAGTCCACATGACGAATATAACCCATGTTTATATATACTAACCAATTATCTTCTGTAAATTAACAGATGTTTTGTTACCTCACCATGTGATATAATTGGAGGTATTTAACCTCGTCCATTGTAATTATACAATACAACCTTTTCCAAAACTCTACGACATTGTGTGGCATAGATTTATTGGGCTCGCAAGCAAAGGGTAATGATAATTGCGGACACGAGTTATCCAACCATGGAGATATACCTTTAAAGCATAGGTGTATATCTCCCATTATTTCCTTATCAACCTGAAATGTATACATCATACTTTACAGCTGTTTATACATTTCTCCTGCTTCCCTGTGCTCATTACATTTTTGACAACAAGGGCTCAAACACACTGGCATCTGTCTTCAGTTTTTTTAGACGCTTTTTTGATATTGTCATTTAAACTGATGCTTTTAAAGAGCATTCAGCTTTTTCAGCTGCCCCTCTCATGTTAATAGGTGAGGAGAACAGGCTGCGCTTAAATGGCAAAGTGTGTGTGTGCTCCCATTGAAATCAATGGGACTGTAATACATGCCTTTTTTTGATAGTCAATTAAACGCGTCAGATACCTGTGTGTTCAAACACTGAATAAATACTTCTATTCATGCTTATTTTGGTCAAGAACTGATATGTGAAGAGAGGTGAATAAGGTACTGCAAGACACTTCTGTGGAACAATAATGGCCATGTTGATATTGATCTCACCAGGCCCTTAATTCACTTGATAGCTGTCATCGGTAGATAGGACACCTTCCATACACTGTACATTAAATGGGTGTCTGGTCTTTGTAGTGATACATTTAGTAATTTGTAGTTTTAGACACCTAATAAATGTCTTTAGATTGAATATTCTAACAAAGTAATATAATTATACCTTTTCTCTCCAAGGGAAACTACTATCCCCATAATTGTATGTAATTTCTTCTCCAGGGTTGATGTCGCTAATGGCAAAAAGGCACAAATGTGGCTTTTTTTCAACCATAAGTTTCTTCATTTTGCAATTTGGGTTTTTATATTCATCATTAACTAATCTTCCTAATGAGTCATTGTCTTGGGATGCATCAATGCTGATATAAAAGAAAAAAATGTACATGAATCTTGACATGTAGAAATAACTGGTTGATTATAATATAACCAAGATAATACAAATGTATTTAAAGGGAGTCTGTCACTAGTTTTTTAGCGTGGAGTTTTACTAAAAGATAGGTAAGCCATGGAACAGTGGGCAGAGTGCAGAGGAAGGCAACATCTTATTTAATCTAAGCTATAAAATGTTATATGAAAATGAGCATGGTAGGAGTTCTCATGGTAATGAGGGGCATTATGCAGCCCTTCAGCACTGTGAAACTCCAGTAAGGGATGGGAATAGCCCCCCTCATAACAATGGGGACTAATCCTGCTTGTGGAGCTCATTTGCATATAAATTGTGATGAGCAAGCACCAAAGTGCTCAGAAGAGGGGAAGGTGCCCGGATAATACTACCAGCAGGGAACAGCCTGCCTCAAGGTATCCCTGCCCTCTGGCGTACAGGCCAAAGTGCCGGATGGAAGGCAAACCCAAGAATACACTCCATGGAGACACGGTGGACGGGGACAGCCTGGGAACACTCCTACAGTGTCACTGCAGAAGGCTTTACCGGCTGTCCCTTCCCACATTGACGCACATGGAGTTTCCATGTGTTCCCACCCACCACCACGTCAAAGTGGGTGGGAAGAACAGGGACTTTGAATTTAGTAGTCCCTGCTCACATTTGTGAGGCGCTGGTGGGTGGGAACAACAGTGTGTCATCAGGGGGTTGGAGCCTGCCCCCGACGCGTCATATCACGCAAAAAGACGCTGCACACAGCCCTACCCGGAAGCACTCCAGGCCGGGCAGTGTCAGGAAAGTGACACCACAGCGCCGCCGACCGGAGGACGGACCCATGGACTTCTGGCAGCGTCTGCAGGAGCAGGGGAGTATCATTTATTTTTTTGCCCTGACAGAACTCCTTTAAATCTCTATAATTAAATAACATAAGTTGGTTTCTGCTGTCTGACCACCGTGCCTACCAAACAGTGAGAGAACTCCACACTGAAAAACTGGTGACAAAATTCCCTTGTTACAGTCATCTTAACATAAGAAATGACACTGGTTGACATCTATTAAAGGAATTTGTCACCAGTTTGATGCTAGCTAAACTGCCAACAGCCATGGAAAGGGAAAGTATACATCTCTGCTTTTAATTTAGACATTTTGCTGCCTTTGTTGTGCTGGTAAAGTCAGAGAGGCTACATCTTCACTGTAATGAGAGATTTCTGGGTATACCAATATGTTTAAAAGCCCTAAATCTACCTGCTATAGCTATTAAATAGCAAACTAACCCCTATTCATATTGCCCTCTTAAGGGCTAAAATACGTCCGAAAAAATTTCGGATTTCGGATCCGAAATTCGGACCCCATTGAAATGCATTGATTTCAATGGGGTAAAACACACGTCTGAATTTTTTTCGGATCAGCCGATTCACAAAAAAAATTCGGATGCATGTCCGAATTTTCATTTTCAGACTGAATTTCAGCCCCATTATAATAAATGGGAAAAAAAATTTCGGTCCGAAATTCGGTTGTATTTGTAAACGGAACCGAATTTCAGGCCAAAATTTTTTTTTTTTTTTTCATTTTCCCATTTAATTTACATCTGAATTTTGGATGTCCCAAAAAAAATTTCGGATGTCCAAAAAACATTTCGGATCCGAAATTGCGCAAATTCAGACCCGAATTTTGGATCCGAAATTCGGATCCGAAATTTTTTTCAATTTGTGTCTAAGCCCTAAGGGTGCTTCTTTATGTTACCTGATGTTTCAAAAATGGTGCTGCCTCAGTAACTGACTGCAGTGGATTCACATGATCAGCAGAGACAGGACATAATCAGGACTGGCTATCAACTGGGGAAAGATGGATACCCTCTAAAATGCATTAAAAAAACTGATTACTTACCACCATATTTTTTCATTCCACTGAAATTCGTACACGAAGTTCTTAAAATTGGGGTCCTTTATGGACCTTTTCTGGCTCTCATCCAAATTGATAAGCTCGCCTCGATATTCTGCAACAAAACTCCCTTTTTCGATTTCAGTTTCAGCAAACACTCCTCTTCCTGTAGAAAATATTTATCATTACCTAAGACAGTCATTCTAATGCATGACAATATTAAGGCAATTTAGTTAAAACTTGTTTTAACTCACCTTTAAGGGGATTGATGTATTTCATGGTCAATCCAGGTTTGTCAGTGATGGCACTGACATAATGTATGGCGTCTTTTTCGGGCGTTATCCTTCGCCTTTTCATTGTGAAAATCCAGTTGCCTATATCAAAGCAAATTCTACTACTTGTAAAGTATGAAGAAAATGAAATGTAGAACATATAACATGAACTGCTTAGGAACGCATCATAGGTTAGTACTTAAAAGGATATTGTCATGTTCTAGTCATAATGCAAGCCGGACATTTTTCATGTTACCCTGTAATCGCCGGCCTGTTCTAATGCTCACAAGACAAGATATAGGCTCAGCTGCTAAGGCTCCCCTCTGCCTTCTGTCTGGGTGCCCTGAGTTATGTCCTGTAAACTGTCACAGCGACCCAGACACACATGTGCAGTAGGGGAATATCACTGCTGAGATGCCAGTGCTAGAGCACTCGTTTGCTGTGGAGTTGAACCCTATGTGAGCAGTTCTTACCTTCAATGAGCAGAAGTCTCTTTTTTCAGATTTCAATATCTCTGTGGGTATCTGGCAGAAATATGGAATACTCTTTACTGCTTAGGCTATGTGCCCACGTTGCGGAAATGAAGCAGAAAATTTCTGCTTCATTTCCGCATGTCCTCTCCCGGAAAAACGCATGCGGAATTCCGCACGCGTTTATCGCGCGTTTTCCACATGCGGAATTGCCTTGCGTTTTTAATGCATTGCACAAGGCAATTCCGCATGCGGAAACGCAAAATTAATGGACATGCTGCGGATTTTTGAACGCAGCATAAACGTTGCAGAAAAATCCGCAGCATGGGCATAGAACTTGCGGATTCTCATTGGGGACAATGGGATGCGGATTACCA
>NW_027362891.1:4965000-4997061 GCF_046119375.1 Phyllobates terribilis
GGAAGCTGCGCTGAACGGCGGCGCGTAGGAACGGGCGGTGAAATAAGCGCGCCAAAAAAACTATAAAGTTTACGTTTTTTTTCCGTAATTCATCAGATGAGCGTGATAACGGAAGGTGCGCTGAACCGCGGCGCGTAGGAACGGGCGGTGAAATAAGCGCGCCAAAAAAACTATAAAGTTTACGTTTTTTTCCATAATTCATTAGATGAGCGTGATAACGGAAGCTGCGCTGAACGGCGGCGCGTAGGAAAAGGCAGTGAAATAAGCGCGCCAAAAAAACTATAAAGTTTACGTTTTTTTTCCGTAATTTATCAGATGAGAGTGATAACGAACGCAGCCCTTAACGGCGGCGTCAGAGCGACTTTTTTTTGTTGCAGATTGAATTTTAAGTGCTTTTGCTATCATCAAACCTGTAGCCAGCTCTAATCCTCATTGAGCTATTCCAAGGGTGAGGGCTGGCTAAGGGTCACCCTGGAGGCACCTGTAGCCAGCTCTCATCCTCATTGAGCTGCTCCAAGGGTGAGGGCTGGCTAGGGGTCGCCCTGGAGGCACCTGTAGCCAGCTCTCATCCTCATTGAGCTGCTCCAAGGGTGAGGGCTGGCTAGAGGTCGCCCTGGAGGCACCTGTAGCCAGCTCTCATCCTCATTGAGCTGCTCCAAGGGTGAGGGCTGGCTACGGGTCGCCCTGGAGGCACCTGTAGCCAGCTCTCATCCTCATTGAGCTGCTCCAAGGGTGAGGGCTGGCTAGGGGTCGCCCTGGAGGCACCTGTAGCCAGCTCTCATCCTCATTGAGCTGCTCCAAGGGTGAGGGCTGGCTACGGGTCGCCCTGGAGGCACCTGTAGCCAGCTCTCATCCTCATTGAGCTGCTCCAAGGGTGAGGGCTGGCTAGGGGTCGCCCTGGAGGCACCTGTAGCCAGCTCTCATCCTCATTGAGCTGCTCCAAGGGTGAGGGCTGGCTAGGGGTCGCCCTGGAGGCACCTGTAGCCAGCTCTCATCCTCATTGAGCTGCTCCAAGGGTGAGGGCTGGCTACGGGTCGCCCTGGAGGCACCTGTAGCCAGCTCTCATCCTCATTGAGCTGCTCCAAGGGTGAGGGCTGGCTAGGGGTCGCCCTGGAGGCACCTGTAGCCAGCTCTCATCCACATTGAGCTGCTCCAAGGGTGAGGGCTGGCTAAGGGTCACCCTGGAGGCACCTGTAGCCAGCTCTCATCCTCATTGAGCTGCTCCAAGGGTGAGGGCTGGCTAAGGGTCACCCTGGAGGCACCTGTAGCCAGCTCTCATCCTCATTGAGCTGCTCCAAGGGTGAGGGCTGGCTAGGAGTCGCCCTGGAGGCACCTGTAGCCAGCTCTCATCCTCATTGAGCTGCTCCAAGGGTGAGGGCTGGCTAGAGGTCGCCCTGGAGGCACCTGTAGCCAGCTCTCATCCTCATTGAGCTGCTCCAAGGGTGAGGGCTGGCTACGGGTCGCCCTGGAGGCACCTGTAGCCAGCTCTCATCCTCATTGAGCTGCTCCAAGGGTGAGGGCTGGCTAGGGGTCGCCCTGGAGGCACCTGTAGCCAGCTCTCATCCTCATTGAGCTGCTCCAAGGGTGAGGGCTGGCTACGGGTCGCCCTGGAGGCACCTGTAGCCAGCTCTCATCCTCATTGAGCTGCTCCAAGGGTGAGGGCTGGCTAGGGGTCGCCCTGGAGGCACCTGTAGCCAGCTCTCATCCTCATTGAGCTGCTCCAAGGGTGAGGGCTGGCTAGGGGTCGCCCTGGAGGCACCTGTAGCCAGCTCTCATCCTCATTGAGCTGCTCCAAGGGTGAGGGCTGGCTAGGGGTCGCCCTGGAGGCACCTGTAGCCAGCTCTCATCCTCATTGAGCTGCTCCAAGGGTGAGGGCTGGCTAG
The DNA here is from genome assembly GCF_046119375.1 of Phyllobates terribilis. Classification (NCBI taxonomy): domain Eukaryota; kingdom Metazoa; phylum Chordata; class Amphibia; order Anura; family Dendrobatidae; genus Phyllobates; species Phyllobates terribilis. The sequence continues at coordinate 4,966,884 of NW_027362891.1, forward strand.
GGGTCGCCCTGGAGGCACCTGTAGCCAGCTCTCATCCTCATTGAGCTGCTCCAAGGGTGAGGGCTGGCTACGGGTCGCCCTGGAGGCACCTGTAGCCAGCTCTCATCCTCATTGAGCTGCTCCAAGGGTGAGGGCTGGCTAGGGGTCGCCCTGGAGGCACCTGTAGCCAGCTCTCATCCTCATTGAGCTGCTCCAAGGGTGAGGGCTGGCTAGGGGTCGCCCTGGAGGCACCTGTAGCCAGCTCTCATCCTCATTGAGCTGCTCCAAGGGTGAGGGCTGGCTAGGGGTCGCCCTGGAGGCACCTGTAGCCAGGTCTCATCCTCATTGAGCTGCTCCAAGGGTGAGGGCTGGCTAGGGGTCGCCCTGGAGGCACCTGTAGCCAGCTCTCATCCTCATTGAGCTGCTCCAAGGGTGAGGGCTGGCTAGGGGTCGCCCTGGAGGCACCTGTAGCCAGCTCTCATCCTCATTGAGCTGCTCCAAGGGTGAGGGCTGGCTAGAGGTCGCCCTGGAGGCACCTGTAGCCAGCTCTCATCCTCATTGAGCTATTCGAAGGGTGAGGGCTGGCTACGTGTCGCCCTGGAGGCACCTGTAGCCTACTCTCATCGTCATTGAGCGTGATAACGGACGCTGCGCTGAACGGCGGCGCATAGGAACGGGCGGTGAAATAAGCGCGCCAAAAAAACTATAAAGTTTACGTTTTTTTTCCGTAATTCATCAGATGAGGGTGATAACGGACGCTGTGCTGAACGGTGGCGCGTAGGAACGGGCGGTGAAATAAGCGCGCCAAAAAAACTATAAAATTTACGTTTTTTTTCCGTAATTCATCAGATGAGCGTGATAACGGAAGCTGCGCTGAACGGCGGCGCGTAGGAACGGGCGGTGAAATAAGCGCGCCAAAAAAGCTATAAAGTGTACGTTTTTTTTCCATAATTCATTAGATGAGCGTGATAACGGAAGCTGCGTTGAACGGCGGCGCGTAGGAACGGGCGGTGAAATAAGCGCGCCAAAAAAACTATAAAGTTTACGTTTTTTTTCCGTAATTCATCAGATGAGCGTGATAATGGACGCTGCGCTGAATGGCGGCGCGTAGGAACGGGCGGTGAAATAAGCGCGCCAAAAAAACTATAAAGTTTACGTTTTTTTCCGTAATTCATCAGATGAGCGTGATAACGGATGCTGTGCTGAACGGCGGCACGTAGGAACGGGCGGTGAAATAAGTGCGCCAAAAAAACGATAAAGTTTATGTTTTTTTTCTGTAATTTATCAGATGAGCGTGATAACGGACGCAGCCCTTAACGGCGGCGTCAGAGCGACTTTTTTTTGTTGCAGATTGAATTTTAAGTGCTTTTGGTATCATCAAACCTGTAGCCAGCTCTCATCCTCATTGAGCTATTCCAAGGGTGAGGGCTGGCTAGGGGTCGCCCTGGAGGCACCTGTAGCCAGCTCTCATCCTCATTGAGCTGCTCCAAGGGTGAGGGCTGGCTAGGGGTCGCCCTGGAGGCACCTTTAGCCAGCTCTCATACTCATTGAGGTGCTCCAAGGGTGAGGGCTGGCTAGGGGTCGCCCTGGAGGCACCTGTAGCCAGCTCTCATCCTCATTGAGCTGCTCCAAGGGTGAGGGCTGGCTAGGGGTCGCCCTGGAGGCACCTGTAGCCAGCTCTCATCCTCATTGAGCTGCTCCAAGGGTGAGGGCTGGCTAGGGGTCGCCCTGGAGGCACCTGTAGCCAGCTCTCATCCTCATTGAGCTGCTCCAAGGGTGAGGGCTGGCTAGGGGTCGCCCTGGAGGCACCTGTAGCCAGCTGTCATCCTCATTGAGCTGCTCCAAGGGTGAGGGCTGGCTAGGGGTCGCCCTGGAGGCACCTGTAGCCAGCTCTCATCCTCATTGAGCTGCTCCAAGGGTGAGGGCTGGCTAGGGGTCGCCCTGGAGGCACCTTTAGCCAGCTCTCATCCTCATTGAGCTGCTCCAAGGGTGAGGGCTGGCTAGGGGTCGCCCTGGAGGCACCTGTAGCCAGCTCTCATCCTCATTGAGCTATTCCAAGGGTGAGGGCTGGCTACGTGTCGCCCTGGAGGCACTTGTAGCCAGCTCTCATCCTCATTGAGCGTGATAACGGACGCTGCGCTGAACGGCGGCGCATAGGAACGGGCGGTGAAATAAGCGCGCCAAAAAAACTATAAAGTTTACGTTTTTTTTCCGTAATTCATCAGATGAGGGTGATAACGGACGCTGCGCTGAACGGCGGCGCGTAGGAACGGGCGGTGAAATAAGCGCGCCAAAAAAACTATAAAGTTTACGTTTTTTTCCGTAATTCATCAGATGAGCGTGATAACGGACGCTGCGCTGAATGGCGGCGCGTAGGAACGGGCGGTGAAATAAGCGCGCCAAAAAAACTATAAAGTTTACGTTTTTTTTCCGTAATTCATCAGATGAGCGTGATAACTGATGCTGTGCTGAACTGCGGCACGTAGGAACGGGCGATGAAATAAGTGCGCCAAAAAAACTATAAAGTTTACGTTTTTTTTCCGTAATTCATCAGATGAGCGTGATAACGGATGCTGTGCTGAACGGCGGCACGTAGGAACGGGCGGTGAAATAAGCGCGCCAAAAAAACTATAAAGTTTACGTTTTTTTTCCGTAATTCATCAGATGAGCGTGATAACGGACGCTGCGCTGAATGGCGGCGCGTAGGAACGGGCGGTGAAATAAGCGCGCCAAAAAAACTATAAAGTTTACGTTTTTTTTCCGTAATTCATCAGATGAGCGTGATAACGGATGCTGTGCTGAACGGCGGCACGTAGGAACGGGCGATGAAATAAGTGCGCCAAAAAAACGATAAAGTTTACGTTTTTTTTCTGTAATTTATCAGATCAGCGTGATAACGGACGCAGCCCTTAACGGCGGCGTCAGAGCGACTTTATTTTGTTGCAGATTGAATTTTAAGTGCTTTTGCTATCATCAAACCTGTAGCCAGCTCTCATCCTCATTGAGCTATTCCAAGGGTGAGGGCTGGCTAGGGGTCGCCCTGGAGGCACCTGTAGCCAGCTCTCATCCTCATTGAGCTGCTCCAAGGGTGAGGGCTGGCTAGGGGTCGCCCTGGAGGCACCTGTAGCCAGCTCTCATCCTCATTGAGCTGCTCCAAGGGTGAGGGCTGGCTAGGGGTCGCCCTGGAGGCACCTGTAGCCAGCTCTCATCCTCATTGAGCTGCTCCAAGGGTGAGGGCTGGCTAGGGGTCGCCCTGGAGGCACCTGTAGCCAGCTCTCATCCTCATTGAGCTGCTCCAAGGGTGAGGGCTGGCTAGGGGTCGCCCTGGAGGCACCTGTAGCCAGCTCTCATCCTCATTGAGCTGCTCCAAGGGTGAGGGCTGGCTAGGGGTCGCCCTGGAGGCACCTGTAGCCAGCTCTCATCCTCATTGAGCTATTCCAAGGGTGAGGGCTGGCTACGTGTCGCCCTGGAGGCACTTGTAGCCAGCTCTCATCCTCATTGAGCGTAATAACGGACGCTGCGCTGAACGGCGGCGCATAGGAACGGGCGGTGAAATAAGCGCGCCAAAAAAACTATAAAGTTTACGTTTTTTTTCCGTAATTCATCAGATGAGGGTGATAACGGACGCTGCGCTGAACGGCGGCGCGTAGGAACGGGCGGTGAAATAAGCGCGCCAAAAAAACTATAAAGTTTACGTTTTTTTCCGTAATTCATCAGATGAGCGTGATAACGGACGCTGCGCTGAATGGCGGCGCGTAGGAACCGGCGGTGAAATAAGCGCGCCAAAAAAACTATAAAGTTTACGTTTTTTTTCCGTAATTCATCAGATGAGCGTGATAACGGATGCTGTGCTGAACTGCGGCACGTAGGAACGGGCGATGAAATAAGTGCGCCAAAAAAACTATAAAGTTTACGTTTTTTTTCCGTAATTCATCAGATGAGCGTGATAACGGATGCTGTGCTGAACGGCGGCACGTAGGAACGGGCGATGAAACAAGTGCGCCAAAAAAACGATAAAGTTTACGTTTTTTTTCTGTAATTTATCAGATCAGCGTGATAACGGACGCAGCCCTTAACGGCGGCGTCAGAGCGACTTTATTTTGTTGCATTTGAATTTTAAGTGCTTTTGCTATCATCAAACCTGTAGCCAGCTCTCATCCTCATTGAGCTATTCCAAGGGTGAGGGCTGGCTAAGGGTCGCCCTGGAGGCACCTGTAGCCAGCTCTCATCCTCATTGAGCTGCTCCAAGGGTGAGGGCTGGCTAGGGGTCGCCCTGGAGGCACCTGTAGCCAGCTCTCATCCTCATTGAGCTGCTCCAAGGGTGAGGGCTGGCTACGGGTCGCCCTGGAGGCACCTGTAGCCAGCTCTCATCCTCATTGAGCTGCTCCAAGGGTGAGGGCTGGCTAGGGTTCGCCCTGGAGGCACCTGTAGCCAGCTCTCATCCTCATTGAGCTGCTCCAAGGGTGAGGGCTGGCTAGGGGTCGCCCTGGAGGCACCTGTAGCCAGCTCTCATCCTCATTGAGCTATTCCAAGGGTGAGGGCTGGCTACGTGTCGCCCTGGAGGCACTTGTAGCCAGCTCTCATCCTCATTGAGCGTGATAACGGACGCTGCGCTGAACGGCGGCGCATAGGAACGGGCGGTGAAATAAGCGCGCCAAAAAAACTATAAAGTTTACGTTTTTTTTCCGTAATTCATCAGATGAGGGTGATAACGGACACTGCGCTGAACGGCGGCGCGTAGGAACGGGCGGTGAAATAAGCGCGCCAAAAATACTATAAACTTTACGTTTTTTTTCCGTAATTCATCAGATGAGCGTGATAACGGACGCTGCGCTGAATGGCGGCGCGTAGGAACGGGCGGTGAAATAAGCGCGCCAAAAAAACTATAAAGTTTACGTTTTTTTTCCGTAATTCATCAGATGAGCGTGATAACGGATGCTGTGCTGAACGGCGGCACGTAGGAACGGGCGATGAAATAAGTGCGCCAAAAAAACGATAAAGTTTACGTTTTTTTTCTGTAATTTATCAGATCACCGTGATAACGGACGCAGCCCTTAACGGCGGCGTCAGAGCGACTTTTTTTTGTTGCAGATTGAATTTTAAGTGCTTTTGCTATCATCAAACCTGTAGCCAGCTCTCATCCTCATTGAGCTATTCCAAGGGTGAGGGCTGGCTAAGGGTCGCCCTGGAGGCACCTGTAGCCAGCTCTCATCCTCATTGAGCTGCTCCAAGGGTGAGGGCTGGCTAGGGGTCGCCCTGGAGGCACCTGTGGCCAGCTCTCATCCTCATTGAGCTGCTCCAAGGGTGAGGGCTGGCTAGGGGTCGCCCTGGAGGCACCTGTAGCCAGCTCTCATCCTCATTGAGCTGCTCCAAGGGTGAGGGCTGGCTAGGGGTCGCCCTGGAGGCACCTGTAGCCAGCTCTCATCCTCATTGAGCTGCTCCAAGGGTGAGGGCTGGCTAGGGGTCGCCCTGGAGGCACCTGTAGCCAGCTCTCATCCTCATTGAGCTGCTCCAAGGGTGAGGGCTGGCTAGGGGTCGCCCTGGAGGCACCTGTAGCCAGCTCTCATCCTCATTGAGCTGCTCCAAGGGTGAGGGCTGGCTAGGGGTCGCCCTGGAGGCACCTGTAGCCAGCTCTCATCCTCATTGAGCTGCTCCAAGGGTGAGGGCTGGCTAGGGTTCGCCCTGGAGGCACCTGTAGCCAGCTCTCATCCTCATTGAGCTGCTCCAAGGGTGAGGGCTGGCTAGGGGTCGCCCTGGAGGCACCTGTAGCCAGCTCTCATCCTCATTGAGCTATTCCAAGGGTGAGGGCTGGCTACGTGTCGCCCTGGAGGCACTTGTAGCCAGCTCTCATCCTCATTGAGCGTGATAACGGACGCTGCGCTGAACGGCGGCGCATAGGAACGGGCGGTGAAATAAGCGCGCCAAAAAAACTATAAAGTTTACGTTTTTTTTCCGTAATTCATCAGATGAGGGTGATAACGGACGCTGCGCTGAACGTCGGCGCGTAGGAACGGGCAGTGAAATAAGCGCGCCCAAAAAACTATAAAGTTTACGTTTTTTTTCCGTAATTCATCAGATGAGCGTGATAACGGACGCTGCGCTGAATGGCGGCGCGTAGGAACGGGCGGTGAAATAAGCGCGCCAAAAAAACTATAAAGTTTACGTTTTTTTTCCGTAATTCATCAGATGAGCGTGATAACGGATGCTGTGCTGAACGGCGGCACGTAGGAACGGGCGATGAAATAAGTGCGCCAAAAAAACAATAAAGTTTACATTTTTTTTCTGTAATTTATCAGATCACCGTGATAACGGACGCAGCCCTTAACGGCGGCGTCAGAGCGACTTTATTTTGTTGCAGATTGAATTTTAAGTGCTTTTGCTATCATCAAACCTGTAGCCAGCTCTCATCCTCATTGAGCTATTCCAAGGGTGAGGGCTGGCTAAGGGTCGCCCTGGAGGCACCTGTAGCCAGCTCTCATCCTCATTGAGCTGCTCCAAGGGTGAGGGCTGGCTAGGGGTCGCCCTGGAGGCACCTGTAGCCAGCTCTCATCCTCATTGAGCTGCTCCAAGGGTGAGGGCTGGCTAGGGGTCGCCCTGGAGGCACCTGTAGCCAGCTCTCATCCTCATTGAGCTATTCCAAGGGTGAGGGCTGGCTACGGGTATGCCCTGGAGGCACCTGTAGCCAGCTCTCATCCTCATTGAACTATTCCAAGGGTGAGGGCTGGCTAGGGGTCGCCCTGGAGGCACCTGTAGCCAGCTCTCATCCTCATTGAGCTATTCCAAGGGTGAGGGCTGGCTACGTGTCGCCCTGGAGGCACCTGTAGCCAGCTCTCATCCTCATTGAGCGTGATAACGGACGCTGCGCTGAACGGCGGCGCATAGGAACGGGCGGTGAAATAAGCGCGCCAAAAAAACTATAAAGTTTACGTTTTTTTTTCCGTAATTCATCAGATGAGGGTGATAACGGAAGGTGCGTTGAACCGTGGCGCGTAGGAACGGGCGGTGAAATAAGCGCGCCAAAAAAACTATAAAGTTTACGTTTTTTTCCATAATTCATTAGATGAGCGTGATAACGGAAGCTGCGCTGAACGGCGGCGCGTAGGAAAAGGCAGTGAAATAAGCGCGCCAAAAAAGCTATAAAGTTTCCTTTTTTTTTCCGTAATTTATCAGATGAGCGTGATAACGGACGCAGCCCTTAACGGCGGCGTCAGAGCGACTTTTTTTTGTTGCAGATTGAATTTTAAGTGCTTTTGGTATCATCAAACCTGTAGCCAGCTCTCATCCTCATTGAGCTATTCCAAGGGTGAGGGCTGGCTAGGGGTCGCCCTGGAGGCACCTGTAGCCAGCTCTCATCCTCATTGAGCTATTCCAAGGGTGAGGGCTGGCTACGGGTCGCCCTGGAGGCACCTGTAGCCAGCTCTCATTCTCATTGAACTATTCCAAGGGTGAGGGCTGGCTAGGGGTCGCCCTGGAGGCACCTGTAGCCAGCTCTCATCCTCATTGAGCTATTCCAAGGGTGAGGGCTGGCTACGTGTCGCCCTGGAGGCACCTGTAGCCAGCTCTCATCCTCATTGAGCGTGATAACGGACGCTGCGCTGAACGGCGGCGCATAGGAACGGGCGGTGAAATAAGCGCGCCAAAAAAACTATAAAGTTTACGTTTTTTTTCCGTAATTCATCAGATGAGGGTGATAACGGACGCTGCGCTGAACGTCGGCGCGTAGGAACGGGCGGTGAAATAAGCGCGCCCAAAAAACTATAAAGTTTACGTTTTTTTTCCGTAATTCATCAGATGAGCGTGATAACGGACGCTGCGCTGAATGGCGGCGCGTAGGAACGGGCGGTGAAATAAGCGCGCCAAAAAAACTATAAAGTTTACGTTTTTTTTCCGTAATTCATCAGATGAGCGTGATAACGGATGCTGTGCTGAACGGCGGCACGTAGGAACGGGCGATGAAATAAGTGCGCCAAAAAAACAATAAAGTTTACATTTTTTTTCTGTAATTTATCAGATCACCGTGATAACGGACGCAGCCCTTAACGGCGGCGTCAGAGCGACTTTATTTTGTTGCAGATTGAATTTTAAGTGCTTTTGCTATCATCAAACCTGTAGCCAGCTCTCATCCTCATTGAGCTATTCCAAGGGTGAGGGCTGGCTAAGGGTCGCCCTGGAGGCACCTGTAGCCAGCTCTCATCCTCATTGAGCTGCTCCAAGGGTGAGGGCTGGCTAGGGGTCGCCCTGGAGGCACCTGTAGCCAGCTCTCATCCTCATTGAGCTGCTCCAAGGGTGAGGGCTGGCTAGGGGTCGCCCTGGAGGCACCTGTAGCCAGCTCTCATCCTCATTGAGCTATTCCAAGGGTGAGGGCTGGCTACGGGTATGCCCTGGAGGCACCTGTAGCCAGCTCTCATCCTCATTGAACTATTCCAAGGGTGAGGGCTGGCTAGGGGTCGCCCTGGAGGCACCTGTAGCCAGCTCTCATCCTCATTGAGCTATTCCAAGGGTGAGGGCTGGCTACGTGTCGCCCTGGAGGCACCTGTAGCCAGCTCTCATCCTCATTGAGCGTGATAACGGACGCTGCGCTGAACGGCGGCGCATAGGAACGGGCGGTGAAATAAGCGCGCCAAAAAAACTATAAAGTTTACGTTTTTTTTTCCGTAATTCATCAGATGAGGGTGATAACGGAAGGTGCGTTGAACCGTGGCGCGTAGGAACGGGCGGTGAAATAAGCGCGCCAAAAAAACTATAAAGTTTACGTTTTTTTCCATAATTCATTAGATGAGCGTGATAACGGAAGCTGCGCTGAACGGCGGCGCGTAGGAAAAGGCAGTGAAATAAGCGCGCCAAAAAAGCTATAAAGTTTCCTTTTTTTTTCCGTAATTTATCAGATGAGCGTGATAACGGACGCAGCCCTTAACGGCGGCGTCAGAGCGACTTTTTTTTGTTGCAGATTGAATTTTAAGTGCTTTTGGTATCATCAAACCTGTAGCCAGCTCTCATCCTCATTGAGCTATTCCAAGGGTGAGGGCTGGCTAGGGGTCGCCCTGGAGGCACCTGTAGCCAGCTCTCATCCTCATTGAGCTATTCCAAGGGTGAGGGCTGGCTACGGGTCGCCCTGGAGGCACCTGTAGCCAGCTCTCATCCTCATTGAGCTGCTCCAAGGGTGAGGGCTGGCTTGGGGTCGCCCTGGAGGCACCTGTAGCCAGCTCTCATCCTCATTGAGCTATTCCAAGGGTGAGGGCTGGCTACGGGTCGTCCTGGAAGTACCTGTAGCCAGCTCTCATCAAGAAAAAGCTACGCCTACTAAGTTGCATTAACCAATCGGAGCAGATTCATGATTTACATTCAAATAAACCATCATTTTAGGAAAAGGAAAAGGAGTTTTGGAGGGAAGTTTAATTTGATCCAGTGCTCAGGAGCAACAAGGGTGATTAGTGCACAAGAGAAGCTGTGACCTTAGCCAATTACAACCATGCCGCCCAAAAGAAGGTAAGTACACCTGGTGGGATAGTGAGTGGGAGGGAAATATGAATCTGCAGAGGTATGTGTTGCTTCTAGAAATACTCTTTCTGGACACCATTGCAGCATGCATTCTGGGGTACACTGAGACCATGGGAGTATTTGCAGAAGAGGTTAACATACAGCATGTATTGGGATCAGGTGCCTAACTATACTGCAGCATCATCTGAGCTTGTACTGGAATCAGGTGTATAAGTATACTTGTACTCATATAGCTTGTACTGGAATCAGGTGTATAAGTATACTTGTACTCATATAGCTTGTACTGGAATCAGGTGTATAAGTATACTTGTACTCATATAGCTTGTACTGGAATCAGGTGTATAAGTATACTTGTACTCATATAGCTTGTACTGGAATCAGGTGTATAAGTATACTTGTACTCATATAGCTTGTACTGGAATCAGGTGTATAAGTATGCTTGTACTCATATAGTTTGTACTGGAATCAGGTGCCTAATCTGATGTCCTCTCTGTGACCTCTGCAAACTTTTTAGCTTGGTTGTATTACTGTGGTGGGGGGAGGGGGAAGGATTGCGGTGTGAAAGTGTATTATAACATCATGTTAAGGCTTGCAATTGTTCAGGCTCAGTCACAGAAAGGGTTTATGTTTTTGGCGCGGTCTTTCTGTATCTTTCAAAGTTTGCAGTGTGAAAAGGCTTTAAACTGTATATGTACTTGCTCGCTCACTCGTTTTTTCTCCTTTTTGACTGATAAATGAGTGCCGGTCATGTGCAAAACTGTATAAGCATTTGCATAGTCAATACCACATTAATTTTTTGCACGGTATCTTTGTCAATCTAAATAATTCTTGCAAAACCTCAGATTTGCGCAAGATCTAGGAACATGCATATGATAAAAAACCGCATGTGTTATGTGCACAATATTGCCACAATTTGTGTAGTATGCTATAAAAGTGCATTAACTTGTGCTAAACAATTGCTCCTTAAAAAATTGTGTACGTTTGTCCGTTTTTGTGACCAAAAATGAGGGCTGGCTATTGGTGGTCAAAATACACTCTAGAGCCAGCCCTCATCTTTTTAAAAAAATCTATGGCAATGATGAGACGTGCCTTTTCTCATGAGCTGTGTATTTGTTGTAAAAAAAAATCAGATTTTTGAAATCCAGTTATCCTGCTGAAACATAAAAAATGCTGGTTGATATTAGTGGGTGGAAAAGCTAGATTCTCACTGATATTGTTCCATTTTTCTTTTTTAGAGCGGCTTCAGGATGCTGAAGACATGTCCACTATGTTACAAAGCATTTACTCAACTGCCACAGCACCTTACACGACAATGCCTTAGATGCTGTACACAAGAGGAGAAGGATGCGCTAGTGAAAGAATCTAGAAACTCACTGATAGCAATTGCAACAAAAGGAACATATATCCCTTATGACAAGATTCCAGAGATCACTACAAAGGACGATCTTATCTCCTTCCTGGAGGACAGAGGGTTTATAGTACCCGAGAAACCAACTATGGCCAGGTATGCCCCACTAGCATCTTATTCTTTGAATACTGATGTTCATACTTGTGTAAGCTTTATAGATTTGCATATATGTTCTGAACTATGCCAAATAATCACGTGTATTTTATATTTACAGGATTGTTGAAGATGAGGGGGCATCACCTGTGCAGGAGGAGCTGACAGCCAGTGAGCAAGAGCTGCCTAATGAGGAGGAAGTGCTGCCTGTTGAGGAGGAAATGTCTACAGTCATCGAGGAGGAGTCGCCCGTCCCAGAGGAAGAGCCGCCCGTCCCAGAGGAAGAGCTGTCCGTCACAGAGGAAGAGCCGTCCGTCACAGAGGAAGAGCCGCCCGTCACAGTGGAAGAGCCGCCCGTCCCAGAGGAAGAGCCGCCCGTCCCAGAGGAAGAGCCGTCCGTCACAGAGGAAGAGCCGTCCGTCACAGTGGAAGAGCCGTCCGTCCCAGAGGAAGAGCCGCCCGTCACAGTGGAAGAGCCGCCCGTCCCAGAGGAAGAGCTGCCCGTCCCAGAGGAAGAGCCGCCCGTCCCAGAGGAAGAGCCGCCCGTCCCAGAGGAAGAGCCGCCCGTCCCAGAGGAAGAGCCGTCCGTCACAGAGGAAGAGCCGTCCGTCACAGAGGAAGAGCCGCCCGTCACAGTGGAAGAGCCGTCCGTCACAGTGGAAGAGCCGCCCGTCCCAGAGGATTATGATGTCTACAGGTCAGTGTAAATTTATACAAGGAATTTACTTTAATCCCTTGCTCAAACATTGCCTTGGCCTCAGCACATCCTGGCTTTTAGGCCACTTTAAAAAATTGTCAACACTGCTGGCCTACTCAAGATTGTACTTCACGTTATTACTAAGGATTTTTATAATTTACAGGACTGTTGAAGATGAGAAGCCATCTACATCAACTGGCACATCGGCACGCCGAGCCATATCAAATCCTGAATTGGTGCATCTTTCAGCTGCAGAAGACTATACATCCTCTGAAACATCCGACAGTGAAGCCGATCAACAACCAGAGACCAGAGAAAGAGAGGAAAATACCAGCCAAACAGATGAAGACAGGCCGAGGTCAGTTAGTGTGTGTAACATTCTCACTCATCATGCTTTTATATATATATACATATCTATATATATCTATATATATATATCTATATATATATATATATATATATATATATATATATATAGATATATTTATATCTATATATATATTGAGCAAAAAAACAATACAAATAATGTTTAACTGGGACAATTAATAGCATATCCCACAACTTTACAGCCCTTACAAAGTAATTTTTTCTCCTATTTTAGGCAATAGATTTCCCTTCCATTGCAGCCATAAAACAGGATGCCAAAAAAGTGCCCTACACACAGACAGCTCTGTGGGGCACACAGCTTTGGCGGGGCATACTAAAATGCACTGCCATTACGATTTTCATCTGTGGGCCAGTAGAGGATGATGTACTAGCTTTACCCACAGATGAACTTCAGAACACGCAGTGTTCAGCAGTGGATGCTGCGTATAAAGGGCAGGCAGCCAGCAAAGTGCTGCTGCCAGTCAGAGCACTGGGGTCCACAGAAATCGGGCCTGGGGACACAGAAATGTTTACCACCCCTGACAACGGTGAGTGGAACCCCCAGCTGTCAAGGTCCCCGACATTTCCCCAGATTCTTCCACTGGGTGAGGGCCCCATGAATGCGTCGTTACAGGGAACCCTGGACTCACAGGCCCCATAGCGGCTGCATAGTCTACTGCCATTGGCAGGACGTCACTATATATATGCTGTATATGCTTACACAGTATTTTTCTCAAAGTTCTAATTTGTTTCTACTCTGACCTGTTGTTCTTTCTTCCAAATTTGTAGGATGACAAGCCAGAAATGGACTGTTGACAAGAGGATCAAAATGAAAGATGCAGGTTATTATAATCACCATTCTCTGTCTCATCCAATATTAAAAGGTTTTTCCTCTTATTTGCAGAACCATTGCAAGCTGGAAAGATACAAACAAATTGTTGAAAATGTGTCAAGGTTTTTATACTTTATGAACAAACGCCGTGTGAGCCTCAACTTTGCGACAAAGATTGAAAACGCCCATTTATTTTTCAAAAACCTTCAAGATCTCGGTCTGTGCAACCAAACTGTCACCAACTACATTAAGAATGTCCGGAAATTTGTACATTATCAACTATTTGCAACCAATTTACGCGATAAAAATGAAAAACTCTTCAAGGCAATGAAGTATTTCCAGTATGTGACTGCGGATATTCAGAAGAAATTTTCCAAGGGAGTTGCAAAAGAAGTTGTCAGCAAAAGGTATGTCAGCTAATTTTTATCCTTTCAGATGTATGCACAATTATTATTTTTTCTCTTTTCTCTCTCCCGCCAGGATTTTTCATACATGACTTAAAAATAGGCCTCACCTATCAGTCACATTTATTAATCTTTCTCTTAGGTACCTGGAGTTGCATAAATTGGACAAAACACCTCAGCAATGCCAGGAGATCCTGACCGTTGCAAAGCCAGCTTTCCTGCAAGCCATCGAGGATGTCCAAGGAGGATCCCGAAATGAAGTGCATCAGTTGGAGATTCTCTATTACCTTGAGGCCTTAATCATACTAAAACACTTACAAAGACCAGGAGTTGTCAGAAACATGACGGTAAGTAACAACCTACTCATTATCCTGATTTAAAGCCACATGTCTATCTAACTTTCCCATGTCTTGACTCACAGGTTTCTGAGTGGACAGAGAGGATGCGTCACATCTATCAAAATGAACAGCTAATAATTGTCGGAGTTAAATCCCATAAGACTGCTGCCCACCAAGTAGCCTGTTTTGTGCTTACTGAAGAAGAAGAAAAGGTAAGATGTTCCTGTCACTACGATGGCACCCACATTAGAGAGGGATCTGTTAGTTGTCATGACTTCAACCCGTAGGATTAGTGGCATTCTGTCCCTTTTAGTAGATCCTCCCTTTAACCAGATTTTACAGGACAACTTGGTGCTACATCCTCATGCAGGTGTGTTGGGAGTCTTTCCCTTATTTCCCTGCAGTATCCAGGATGCTAAACCATAGTATCGGTGTCCAGAATAGTGCATTTTCTTAACAATAATGCTTGTTGCAGCAGCATCCAGAATGCATTATCAGTAGGAACAGATATGCTCTCCCTTATCACAGATGTTCTGCACTTTAAATGAATGGTGGGCAGTTTATAGTCTGACATATGTTTGGTGTGAGGTGACTTTTCTATATATTTAGATTGTGTGGTTCCTATCATGCTCTGAAATCCAACTGAGGCGGAGGAGAGATACTGCCCTTTTAGTCTGTAGGTTTCGCTCTCCTGGTTAGGCACATCCCTCCCTCACGTTGGTGCGGTCATTGACTCCAGTAATTAATTTAGTCTATTTCAAATTTTCTTATCTTAATATTGAAGGGCCCAACTCAATTTTTATTAAGTGGTTTACTGTTTTTTGTTTTGTTTATTTACAGTGGTTTAACATCTACTTTAAAAAAGTGAGACGGGTGCTGGCCAAAAAAGACAGTCCAGATAAATTATTCTTATCAACTACAGGAAGACAGATATATAATGTATCCACCGACCTTCATCGCTACCAGAAGAAGTAAGTCTTAAAAGTTAAAAATCCTACATATTAGATGTTGTGCCATGTATTTATGATCTACTCTATTGCTATCTAGGTACAAACTTAAATCCATCTCTAGTCAGGTGGCAAGAAAAACTTGTGAAACATGGACCGTGTCACATTTAACAGAGACACAGAGGTATCTTTTCTCCAAATATCTCAGTCATTCCAACATGACAGCAGAGAGGAATTACAGAGAAAAAACATTAGGAGACCTCTGCCAAGCATACACACTGGTCTTGGCAGCAGGGAAATCATCGGAAAATCAACCTCAACCCAGCAGCTCAAGGTAATTTATTGCAAAGCAGTTATGATCTATTTCACCAAATTGTTGATAAAATGTAATATTCTGTTTTCTATCTCCCCTAAAGAGAAGCAGAAGAGAGCAATGGAGAAGAGGAGCAAATGGTCCAGCAAGCTGAAGACTACAGTGCCCAGGGTGAAACAGAGGACCTCGGTGTGTCAAATTTAAATACTAAGACTCAAAGGTGGGTATATTATTAAATCAAGCAAGCTAGTAGGAGTTGGCAAACTGTACATAGCTTGTGATGTTATGGACAATGACTTGTTCTTCTGAGCATCCTCAGCACCTATACCCAGGCAAAGTGCTCTCAGTAGCGGCCACTTGTAGACAGTATGCGGAAGGGTATATTACAGGCGTTTATTGATGATATCTCCACCGCAGAACAAACCTCGATGCCTAAACTTTTAGGATTGATAGAAGATATCCTTATACCACTCTAAGTGCCCAGAAAATGTAATGTTATTATTTATATCAGGCGGAGAGCACCAATCGAACCTAGGGTCACAACAAGGTCCATGAAGACAGGGATGCAGTTGAGGAAAAGGAAACACCCAGGGTAATTGGTCAATATACTCATTCACATTGTCCTTGAACAATAAACATTTCGGTTTTAACATATGTATTCCCCTTCTTTCCTTTAAAGAGATTAAGAAGACGGCAGTGATCAGCTCCCAAGAAAGAATGAGGCGTTTCGGAGACTAAAGTTCCGGTCTTGTTAAAGTTTCTGAATTCATGTTTTATTTGTTTCTTTTCTATTCTAGGTTGTTCTACAATTCCAGGTGAACGGGGCCCTCGAAGCAATGGGAGAAGATTTTCTTTATTATAAACATTTGTACTGTTTGTATTAGTGTTAAAGGGATTCTGTCACCAGGTTTTAGCCATCTCATCTGAGCGCACCATAATGTGGACACAGACATCTTTATTCCAGTGATATATCACTTACTAGGCTGCTCAGTGTAGTTTGCATTAAAACACTGTTAAATCATCTGGAGATTATCATTAGAGCACTACTCCAGTAGTCCAGTCATACTTGGGAGCTGCCAAATCTGCAACAGAGAAAACAGTAATTTTATCAAAATGACAGCAAGGAGCTCAGTAAGTGAAACATTGCTGGATCAGGATTTCTATCTCTACATTATGCTGCTGTCCGATGGGATGTCAAAAACCTGGTGACAGAGTCCTTTTAATAACTATTTTAAAGATAAATATAAAGTGGAAGTCCTATGGCTATGATGAAACAATTCTGACAACTGTTCAAATGGCACAATCATTTACTACCGTCAGGTTTCTGAGCCGTTTAGTCTAATGCTTTGTCAGTATTACTAGAATCCATAATAATTTAAAGGTCAGGTAGCCATAAAAGTGCTCCTGCCAGTCAGAGCAGTGCAGTCCCTGGAAATCAGGCCTAGGGAAGCAGAATATATTACCATCCCTAACAACGGTAAGCATGACCCCCAGCTGTCCAGCAACCCGACATGTAGAACTGCCTATAAAAATGACCATTTGTCCAGTCAGTGCATCACTCTCTGGTGCCCTTTTACACTGGCACACTGCTTTCTGTCTCTCTTTCTCTCTCTCCAGTGCAATGCTCTCTGGTGCTCTTTCACTCTCTTTCCAGTGCACCACTCTCTGATGTGTTCTCTTTCTCCCTACTGCACCGCTCTCTGGTACTCCTCTGTCTTTATAGTGCAGTGCTCTCTTTTGTGCTCTCTCAGTCTCCAGTGCATCACTGGCGCTCACTTTTGATCTCTCCCCATTGCACCACTCTCTCGCATGCTCTCTCTCTGGTGCTTTCTTTCCATCCAAAGTGCCTTTTTTTGTCTCTGTGCCTTCACGAGCCTCTCAATCTCTGTCTTTGCCCATCTGTGGCTCTCTATCGGTCTCTGTGCCTCTCTGTCCCTCCCTGTGCTTCTATTTACCTTTTGCATCCCTCTATGTGCCTACCTTTGCCCCTTTGCTCCCCTCTTTGCCTCTATGTGCCTCTCAATGACTCTCTCTCATGCACACCTCTTCCTGTAGGTCAAAGGTAAGAAGCACTACTCAAGTTGCAGCAGAGAAGATTAATTGGTAAGTAACCACAAAGCTACACAGTGTTTAACACTTGTGTATTTTTTAAGAATCTTGTTCCTGTAGGATGCTTCCTGAACATTAAAGTGAATTGTCAGGAAACATCTTTAAGCTACAGGATCCTTGAAAAATATGCAAGTTTTTATTGGATGATTTGTCAGGCTATCAACAATCACACAGGGCCACAGGCCCGTCAACAGGGCAATAGCCCACTCCACAAGGCCAATGACCCTTTGCAAAGGGCCAGAGGTCCCTTTCCGCAGTGCCATAGGCATTTCCACAGGGCCATAACCCACTCCAGCTCTCTCCACAGGGCAACAGGCCCATTTGAAGGGCCACAGATCCCTCTTCAGGGTCACAGGCCTTTCCACAGGGCCGCACCCACCTTCAGCTCTCTCCACAGGGCCATAGGCCCTTTCCTCAGGGCCACAAGCCCCTCCAGCTCTCTCCACAGGGCAACAGACCACTATACAGGGTCACAGGCCTTTCCACAGGGCCACAAGCCCCTTCAGCTCTCTCCACAGGACCACAGGCTCCTACCGGGCCACAGGCCTTTACACTGTGCCACAAGCCCCTCCAGCTCTTTCCACAGGCAATCATGTTGCATGTTGTTTACTGCAAAAGACTTCATAGGCCCCAATCTTACTCCAGAGCCTTCCACAGGCCCCTCCAGCCCACTCCACATGGCCTTTTTTAGCAGAGCAAAACTCCCTCCAGCTCTCTTTACATCACTACATGCCCCTCTGCGGGTAAACAACCCCTTCAACTCTCTCCACAGTACCATAGGCTCCTTCTGCCGGGCCACAAGCATTTCCACAGGGCCACAATCCCCTCCAACTCTTCTCCACAGGACAACAAGCTCTCTTTACCGGGCCATAGCTCCCCTCCACAGGGCCAAATGCACTTTCTGCATGGCCACAGCCCCCTTTAGCTCTCTCCACAGAGACACAAGGCCCGTCTGCAGGGCACAAGCCCCCTCTTCAAGGCCAAAAGGCCTTTCTACAGGGCCATAGTCATTTCCATAGGGCACAAGCCCCTCCAGCTCTCTCCACAGGGCAACGGACCTCTATACAGGGTCACAGGCCTTTCCACAGGGCCACAACACCTTCAGCTCTCTCCACAGGCTCCTACTGGGCCACAGGCCTTTCCACAGTGCCACAAGCCCCTCCAGTTCTCTCCACAGGCAATCATGTTGCATGTTGTTTACTGCAAAGGACTTCATAGGCCCAAATCTTACTCCAGAGCCTTCCACAGGCCTCTCCAGCCCGCTCCACATGGCCTTTTCCTCAGGCCACAACTCCCTCCAGCTCTCTTTACATCGCCACATGCCCCTCAGCGGGGCCACAGACCCCTATACAGGGTCACAGGCCTTTCCACAGGGCCTCAACCCCTTCAGCTGTCTCCACAGGACCACAGGCTTTTCCACAGCCCACAACTCCTTCCACCTCTCACCACAGGGCCACAGCCCCTTCCACAAGGCTAAAGGGCCTATTCATAGGGCCACAGACCTTTCCACAGGGCCACAACACCCTCCAGCTCTCTCCACAGGACAAGAAGCTCTCTTTACAGGGCCATAGCTCACCTCCACAGGGCCAAATGCACTTTCCACACGGCCACAACTCCCAACAGCCCTCTCCACAGTGTCACAGGGCCCGTCTGCAGGGCACAAGCCCCCTCTTCAAAGCCAAAAGGCCTTTCTACATGGCCATAGTCATTCCCATAGGGCACAAGCACCTCCAGCTCTCTCCACAGGGCAACGGACCCCTGTACAGGGTCACAGGCCTTTCCACAGGGCCACAAAACTTTCAGCTCTCTCCACAGGCAATCATGTTGCATGTTGTTTACTGCAGAGGACTTCATAGGCCCAAATCTTACTCCAGAGCCTTCCACAGGCCCCTCCAGCCCACTCCACATGGCCTTTTCCTCAGGCCACAACTCCCTCCAGCTCTCTTTACATCGCCACATGCCCCTCTGCGGGGCCACAGACCCCTATACAGCGTCACATGCCTTTCCACAGGACCTCAACCCCTTCAGCTCTCTCCACAGGACCGCTGCCTCCTTCTGCCGGGCTACAAGCCTTTCCACAGGGCCACAATCCCCTCCAACTCTTCTCCGCAGGACAACAAGCTCTCTTTACCGGGCCATAGCTCCCCTCCACATGCACTTTCTGCATGGACACAGCCCCCTTTAGCTCTCTCCACAGAGACACAAGGCCCGTCTGCAGGGCACAAGCCCCCTCTTCAAGGCCAAAAGGCCTTTCTACATGGCCATAGTCATTTCCATAGGGCACGAGCCCCTCCAGCTCTCTCCACAGGGCAACGGACCCCTATACAGGGTCACAGGCCTTTCCACAGGGCCACAACACCTTCAGCTCTCTCCACAGGACCACAGGCTCCTACTGGGCCACAGGCCTTTCTACAGTGCCACAAGCCCCTCCAGCTCTCTCCACAGGCAATCATGTTGCATATTGTTTACTGCAAAGGACTTCATAGGCCCAAATCTTACTCCAGAGCCTTCCACAGGCCTTTCCAGCCCGCTCCACATGGCCTTTTCCTCAGGCCACAACTCCCTCCAGCTCTCTTTACATCGCTACATGCCCCTCTGCGGGGCCACAGACCCCTATACAGGGTCACAGGCCTTTCCACAGGGCCTCAACCCCTTCAGCTGTCTCCACAGGACCACAGGCTTTTCCACAGCCCACAACTCCTTCCACCTCTCACCACAGGGCCACAGCCCCTTCCACAAGGCCAAAGGGCCTATCCATAGGGCCACAGACCTTTCCACATGGCCACAACACCCTCCAGCTCTCTCCACAGGACAAGAAGCTCTCTTTACAGGGCCATAGCTCACCTCCACAGGGCCAAATGCACTTTCCACACGGCCACAACTCCCAAGAGCCCTCTCCACAGAGTCACAGGGCCCGTCTGCAGGGCACAAGCCCCCTCTTCAAAGCCAAAAGGCCTTTCTGCATGGCCATAGTCATTTCCATAGGGCACGAGCCCCTCCAGCTCTCTCCACAGGGCAACGGACCGCTATACAGGGTCACAGGCCTTTCCACAGGGCCACAACACCTTCAGCTCTCTCCACAGGACCACAGGCTCCTACCCGGCCACAGGCTTTTACACAGTGCTACAAGTCCCTCTAGCTCTCTCCACAGGCAATCATGTTGCATGTTGTTTACCGAAAAAAGGACTTCATAGGCCCAAATCTTACTTCAGACCCTTCCACAGGCCCCTCCAGCCCGCTCCACATGGCCTTTTCCGCAGGCCACAACTCCCTCCAGCTCTCTTTACATCGCCACATGCCCCTCTGCGGGGCCACAGACCCCTATACAGGGTCACAGGCCTTTCCACAGGGCCTCAACCCCTTCAGCTCTCTCCACAGGACCACTGGCTCCTTCTGCCGGGCCACAAGCATTTCCACAGGGCCACAATCCCCTCGAACTCTTCTCCACAGGACAACAAGCTCTCTTTACAGGGCCATAGCTCCCCTCCACAGGGCCAAATGCACTTTCTGCACGGCCACAGCCCCCTTTAGCTCTCTCCACAGAGACACAGGGCCCATCTGCAGGACACAAGCCCCCTCTTCAAGGCCAAAGGGCCTTTCTACATGGCCATAGTCATTTCCATAGGGCACAAGCCCCTCCAGCTCTCTCCACAGGGCAACGGACCCCTATACAGGGTCACAGGCCTTTCCACAGGGCCACAACACCTTCAGCTCTCTCCACAGGACCACAGGCTACTACCGGGCCACAGGTCTTTCCACAGTGCCACAAGCACCATCCAGCTCTCTCCACAGGCAATCATGTTGCACTTTTGCAACAAGAGTCAATTTTTGTTGCAGTTCGGCAACATTGGAGTCTACCCTGTTGCAAATCGGACACGAAGCTTGAAAATTTAGATGTTTACTGCAAAGGACTTCATAGGCCCCCATCTTACTCCAGAGCCTTCCACAGGCCCCTCCAGCACGCTCCACATGGCCTTTTCCACAGGCCACAACTCCATCCAGCTCTCTTTACATCGCCACATGCCCCTCTGCGGGGCAACAGACCCCTATACAGGGTCACAGGCCTCTCCACAGGGCCTCAACCCCTTCAGCTCTCTCCACAGGACCACTGGCTCCTTCTGCCGGGCCACAAGCATTTCCACAGGGCCACAATCCCCTCCAATTCCACAAGACAACAGGCTCTCTTTACAGGGCCATAGCTCCCCTCCACAGGGCCAAATGCACTTTCCACATTGCCACAACCCCCTCCAGCTCTCTACACAGAGTCATGGGGCCCGTCTGCAGGTCACAAGCCCCTTCATCAAGGCCAAGGGGCCTTTCTACAGGGCCACTGGCCTTTAAATAGTGCCACAACCTCCTCTGGCTCTCTCAAGAGGGCCACAGGCTCCTTCTACAGGGCAAGGGCCCCCTCCACAAGGCCAAAGGCCCTTTGCAAAGGGCCATAGGTCCATTCCACAGGGCCATAGTCATTTCCATAGGGCCATAACCCCCCTCAAGCTCTCTCCACAGAACCGCAGGCTCCTTCTACAGGTTTACAGGCATATACACAGGGCCACATCCGCCTTCACCTCTCTCCACAAGGCGACAGGGCCCTTTCACTGGGTCATAGGCCTTTCCATAAGGCCACAACCCCCTCTGTCTCTCTCAAAAAGGACAGAGGCTCCCTTTACAAGGCAACAGCCCCCTCCACATGGCCAAAGGCCTTTTTCAAAGGGCCACAGGTCCCTTTCGCAGGGCCATAGGCATTTCCCCAAGGCAATAACCCCCTCCAGCTCTCTCCACAGGACCACAGGCTCCTTCTACAAGACTACAACCCCTTTGAGCTCTTTCATCAGGGCCACAGCCTCCTCCGCCCCCCTTTAATCAGTTAAAAGGGCTCAATTGAGTGACCACAACACCTTCAGCTCTCTCCACAGGACCACAGGCTCCTACTGAGCCACAGGACTTTCCACAGTGCCACAAGCCCCTCTAGCTCTCTCCACAGGCAATCATGTTGCATGTTTTTTACTGCAAAGGACTTCATAGGCCCAAATCTTACTCCAGAGCCTTTCACAGGCCCCTCCAGCCGGCTCCACATGGCCTTTTCCTCAGGCCACAACTCCCTCCAGCTCTCTTTACATCGCCACATGCCCCTCTGCGGGGCCACAGACCCCTATACAGGGTCACTGGCCTTTCCACAGGGCCTCAACCCCTTCAGCTCTCTCCACAGGACCACAGGCTTTTCCACAGCCCACAACTCCTTCCAGCTCTCACCACAGGGCCACAGCCCCTTCCACAAGGCTAAAGGGCCTATCCATAGGGCCACAGACCTTTCCACAGGGCCACAACACGCTCCAGCTCTCTCCACAGGACAAGAAGCTCTCTTTACAGGGCCATAGCTCACCTCCACAGGGCCAAATGCACTTTCCACACGGCCACAACTCCCAACAGCCCTCTCCACAGAGTCACAGGGCCCGTCTGCAGGGCACAAGCCCCTCTTCAAGGCCAAAAGGCCTTTCTACATTGCCATAGTCATTCCCATAGGGCACGAGCACCTCCAGCTCTCTCCACAGGGCAACGGACCCCTGTACAGGGTCACAGTCCTTTCCACAGGGCCACAACAGCTACAGCTCTCTCCACAGGCAATCATGTTGCATGTTGTTTACTGCAGAGGACTTCATAGGCCCAAACCTTACTCCAGAGCCTTCCACAGGCCCCTCCAGCCCGCTCCACATGGCCTTTTCCTCAGGCCACAACTCCCTACAGCTCTCTTTACATCGCCACATGCCCCTCTGCGGGGCCACAGACCCCTATACAGGGTCACATGCCTTTCCACAGGGCCTCAACCCCTTCAGCTCTCTCCACAGGACCACTGCCTCCTTCTGCCGGGCTACAAGCCTTTCCACAGGGCCACAATCCCCTCCAACTCTTCTCCACAGGACAACAAGCTCTCTTTACAGGGCCATAGCTCCCCTCCACAGGGCCAAATGCACTTTCTGCATGGCCACAGCCCCCTTTAGCTCTCTCCACAGAGACACAAGGCCCGTCTGCAGGGCACAAGCCCCCTCTTCAAGGCCAAAAGGCCTTTCTACATGGCCATAGTCATTTCCATAGGGCACGAGCCCCTCCAGCTCTCTCCACAGGGCAACGGACCGCTATACAGGGTCACAGGCCTTTCCACAGGGCCACAACACCTTCAGCTCTTCCACAGGACCACAGGCTCCAGCCCGGCCACAGGCCTTTCCACAGTGCTACAAGTCCCTCCAGCTCTCTCCACAGGCAATCATGTTTCATGTTGTTTACCGCAAAAGGACTTCATAGGCCCAAATCTTACTTCAGACCCTTCCACAGGCCCCTCCAGCCCGCTCCACATGGCCTTTTCCGCAGGCCACAACTCCCTCCAGCTCTCTTTACATCGCCACATGCCCCTCTGCGGGGCCACAGACCCCTATACAGGGTCACAGGCCTTTCCACAGGAACTCAATCCCTTCAGCTCTCTCCACAGGACCACAGACTTTTCCACAGCCCACAACTCTTTCCAGCTCTCACCAGAGGGCCACAGCCCCTTCCACAAGGCTAAAGGGCCTATCCATAGGGCCACAGACATTTCCACAGGGCCACAACACCCTCCAGCTCTCTCCACAGGGAAAGAAGCTCTCTTTACAGGGCCATAGCTCACCTCCACAGGGCCAAATGCACTTTCCACACGGCCACAACTCCCAACAGCTCTCTCCACAGAGTCACAAGGCCCGTCTGCAGGGCACAAGCCCCCTCTTCAAGGCCAAAAGGCCTTTCTACATGGCCATAGTCATTTCCATAGGACACGAGCCCCTCCAGCTCTCTCCACAGGGCAACGGACCCCTATACAGGGTCACAGGCCTTTCCCCAGGGCCACAATCCCCTCCAACTCTTCTCCACACGACAACAAGCTCTCTTTACCGGGCCATAGCTCCCCTCCACAGGGCCAAATGCACTTTCTGCATGGCCACAGCCCCCTTTAGCTCTCTCCACAGAGACAAAAGGCCCGTCTGCAGGGCACAAGCCCCCTCTTCAAGGCCAAAAGGCCTTTCTACATGGCCATAGTCATTTCCATAGGGCACAAGCCCCTCCAGCTCTCTCCACAGGGCAACGGACCCCTATACAGGGTCACAGGCCTTTCCACAGGGCCACAACACTTTCAGCTCTCTCCACAGGACCACAGGCTCCTACTGGGCCACAGGCCTTTCCACGGTGCCACAAGCCCCTCCAGCTCTCTCCACAGGCAATCATGTTGCATGTTGTTTACTGCAAAGGACTTCATAGGCCCAAATCTTACTCCAGAGCCTTCCACAGGCCTTTCCAGCCCACTCCACATGGCCTTTTCCTCAGGCCACAACTCCCTCCAGCTCTCTTTACATCGCCACATGCACCCTCTGCGGGGCCACAGACCCCTATACAGGGTCACAGGCCTTTCCACAGGGCCTCAACCCCTTCAGCTCTCTCCACAGGACCACTGGCTCCTTCTGCCGGGCCACAAGCATTTCCACAGGGCCACAATCCCCTCCAACTCTTCTCCACAGGACAACAAGCTCTCTTTACAGAGCCATAACTCCCCTCCACAGGGCCAAATGCACTTTCTGCACGGCCACAGCCCCCTTTAGCTCTCTCCACAGAGACAGGGCCCGTCTGCAGGACACAAGCCCCCTCTTCAAGGCCAAAGGGCCTTTCTACATGGCCATAGTCATTTCCATAGGGCACAAGCCCCTCCAGCTCTCTCCACAGGGCAACGGACCCCTATACAGGGTCACAGGCCTTTCCACAGGGCCACAACACCTTCAGCTCTCTCCACAGGACCACAGGCTACTACCGGGCCACAGGTCTTTCCACAGTGCCACAAGCACCATCCAGCTCTCTCCACAGGCAATCATGTTGCACTTTTGCAACAAGAGTCAATTTTTGTTGCAGTTCGGCAACATTGGAGTCAACCCTGTTGCAAATCGGACACGAAGCTTGAAAATTTAGATGTTTACTGCAAAGGACTTCATAGGCCTTCATCTTACTCCAGAGCCTTCCACAGGCCCCTCCAGCACGCTCTACATGGCCTTTTCCACATTCCACAACTCCATCCAGCTCTCTTTACATCGCCACATGCCCCTCTGCGGGGCAACAGACCCCTATACAGGGTCACAGGCCTCTCCACAGGGCCTCAACCCCTTCAGCTCTCTCCACAGGACCACTGGCTCCTTCTGCCGGGCCACAAGCCTTTCCACAGGGCCACAATCCCCTCCCATTCCACAGGACAACAGGCTCTCTTTACAGGGCCATAGCTCCCCTCCACAGGGCCAAATGCACTTTCCACATGGCCACAACCCCCTCCAGCTCTCTACACAGAGTCATGGGGCCCGTCTGCAGGGCACAAGACCCTTCATCAAGGCCAAGGGGCCTTTCTACAGGGCCACTGGCCTTTAAATAGTGCCACAACCTCCTCTGGCTCTCTCAAGAGGGCCACAGGCTCCTTCTACAGGGCAAGGGCCCCCTCCACAAGGCCAAAGGCCCTTTGCAAAGGGCCATAGGTCCATTCCACAGGGCCATAGTCATTTCCATAGGGCCATAACCCCCCTCAAGCTCTCTCCACAGAACCGCAGGCTCCTTCTACAGGTTTACAGGCATATACACAGGGCCACATCCGCCTTCACCTCTCTCCACAAGGCGACAGGGCCCTTTCACTGTGTCATAGGCCTTTCCATAAGGCCACAACCCCCTCTGTCTCTCTCAAAAAGGACAGAGGCTCCCTTTACAAGGCAACAGCCCCCTCCACAAGGCCAAAGGCCTTTTTCAAAGGGCCACAGGTCCCTTTCGCAGGGCCATAGGCATTTCCCCAAGGCAATAACCCCCTCCAGCTCTCTCCACAGGACCACAGGCTCCTTCTACAAGACTACAACCCCTTTGAGCTCTTTCATCAGGGCCACAGCCTCCTCCGCCCCCCTTTAATCAGTTAAAAGGGCTCAATTGAGTGACCACAACACCTTCAGCTCTCTCCACAGGACCACAGGCTCCTACTGAGCCACAGGACTTTCCACAGTGCCACAAGCCCCTCTAGCTCTCTCCACAGGCAATCATGTTGCATGTTTTTTACTGCAAAGGACTTCATAGGCCAAAATCTTACTCCAGAGCCTTCCACAGGCCCCTCCAGCCGGCTCCACATGGCCTTTTCCTCAGGCCACAACTCCCTCCAGCTCTCTTTACATCGCCACATGCCCCTCTGCGGGGCCACAGACCCCTATACAGGGTCACTGGCCTTTCCACAGGGCCTCAACCCCTTCAGCTCTCTCCACAGGACCACAGGCTTTTCCACAGCCCACAACTCCTTCCAGCTCTCACCACAGGGCCACAGCCCCTTCCACAAGGCTAAAGGGCCTATCCATAGGGCCACAGACCTTTCCACAGGGCCACAACACGCTCCAGCTCTCTCCACAGGACAAGAAGCTCTCTTTACAGGGCCATAGCTCACCTCCACAGGGCCAAATGCACTTTCCACACGGCCACAACTCCCAACAGCCCTCTCCACAGAGTCACAGGGCCCGTCTGCAGGGCACAAGCCCCTCTTCAAGGCCAAAAGGCCTTTCTACATGGCCATAGTCATTCCCATAGGGCACGAGCACCTCCAGCTCTCTCCACAGGGCAACGGACCCCTGTACAGGGTCACAGTCCTTTCCACAGGGCCACAACAGCTTCAGCTCTCTCCACAGGCAATCATGTTGCATGTTGTTTACTGCAGAGGACTTCATAGGCCCAAACCTTACTCCAGAGCCTTCCACAGGCCCCTCCAGCCCGCTCCACATGGCCTTTTCCTCAGGCCACAACTCCCTCCAGCTCTCTTTACATCGCCACATGCCCCTCTGCGGGGCCACAGACCCCTATACAGGGTCACATGCCTTTCCACAGGGCCTCAACCCCTTCAGCTCTCTCCACAGAACCACTGCCTCCTTCTGCCGGGCTACAAGCCTTTCCACAGGGCCACAATCCCCTCCAACTCTTCTCCACAGGACAACAAGCTCTCTTTACAGGGCCATAGCTCCCCTCCACAGGGCCAAATGCACTTTCTGCACGGCCACAGCCCCCTTTAGCTCTCTCCACAGAGACACAAGGCCCATCTGCAGGGCACAAGCCCCCTCTTCAAGGCCAAAAGGCCTTTCTACATGGCCATAGTCATTTCCATAGGGCACGAGCCCCTCCAGCTCTCTCCACAGGGCAACGGACCGCTATACAGGGTCACAGGCCTTTCCACAGGGCCACAACACCTTCAGCTCTTCCACATGACCACAGGCTCCAGCCCGGCCACAGGCCTTTCCACAGTGCTACAAGTCCCTCCAGCTCTCTCCACAGGCAATCATGTTTCATGTTGTTTACCGCAAAAGGACTTCATAGGCCCAAATCTTACTTCAGACCCTTCCACAGGCCCCTCCAGCCCGCTCCACATGGCCTTTTCCGCAGGCCACAACTCCCTCCAGCTCTCTTTACATCGCCACATGCCCCTCTGCGGGGCCACAGACCCCTATACAGGGTCACAGGCCTTTCCACAGGACCTCAACCCCTTCAGCTCTCTCCACAGGACCACAGACTTTTCCACAGCCCACAACTCCTTCCAGCTCTCACCAGAGGGCCACAGCCCCTTCCACAAGGCTAAAGGGCCTATCCATAGGGCCACAACACCCTCCAGCTCTCTCCACAGGACAAGAAGCTCTCTTTACAGGGCCATAGCTCACCTCCACAGGGCCAAATGCACTTTCCACACGGCCACAACTCCCAACAGCTCTCTCCACAGAGTCACAAGGCCCGTCTGCAGGGCACAAGCCCCCTCTTCAAGGCCAAAAGGCCTTTCTACATGGCCATAGTCATTTCCATAGGGCACGAGCCCCTCCAGCTCTCTCCACAGGGCAACGGACCCCTATACAGGGTCACAGGCCTTTCCCCAGGGCCACAATCCCCTCCAACTCTTCTCCACACGACAACAAGCTCTCTTTACCGGGCCATAGCTCCCCTCCACAGGGCCAAATGCACTTTCTGCATGGCCACAGCCCCCTTTAGCTCTCTCCACAGAGACACAAGGCCCGTCTGCAGGGCACAAGCCCCCTCTTCAAGGCCAAAAGGCCTTTCTACATGGCCATAGTCATTTCCATAGGGCACAAGCCCCTCCAGCTCTCTCCACAGGGCAACGGACCCCTATACAGGGTCACAGGCCTTTCCACAGGGCCACAACACTTTCAGCTCTCTCCACAGGACCACAGGCTCCTACTGGGCCACAGGCCTTTCCACAGTGCCACAAGCCCCTCCAGCTCTCTCCACAGGCAATCATGTTGCATGTTGTTTACTGCAAAGGACTTCATAGGCCCAAATCTTACTCCAGAGCCTTCCACAGGCCTTTCCAGCCCACTCCACATGGCCTTTTCCTCAGGCCACAACTCCCTCCCGCTCTCTTTACATCGCCACATGCACCCTCTGCGGGGCCACAGACCCCTATACAGGGTCACAGGCCTTTCCACAGGGCCTCAACCCCTTCAGCTCTCTCCACAGGACCACTGGCTCCTTCTGCCGGGCCACAAGCATTTCCACAGGGCCACAATCCCCTCCAACTCTCTACACAGGACAACTAGCTCTCTTTACAGGGCTATAGCTCCCCTCCACAGGGCCAAATGCACTTTCCACACGGCCAAAATCCCCTCCAGCTCTCTCCACAGAGTCACGGGGCTCGTCTGCAGGGCACAAGCCCCTTCATCAAGGCCAAGGGGCCTTTCTACAGGGCTACTGGCCTTTAAATAGGGCCACAACCCCCTCTGGTACTCTTAACAGGGCCACAGGCTCCTTCTACAGGTGTACAGGCATTTACACAGGGCCACAACCACCTTTACCTCTCTCCACAGGGCAACAGGGCCCTTTCACTATGCAATAAGCCTTTCCATAAGGCCACAACCCCCTCTCTCTCTCTCAAAAAGGACAGAGGCTCCCTTTACCAGGAAACAGCCCCCTCCACAAGGCCAAAGTCCTTTTTCAAAGGGCCACAGGTCCCTTCCACAGGGCCATAGGCATTTCCCCAAGGCAATAGCCCCCTCCAGCTCTCTCCACAGGACCACAGGCTCCTTCTACAAGGCTACAACCCATTTCAGCTCTTTCATCAGGGCCACAGCCCCCTCCACCCCTCTTTAATCAGTTAAAAGGACTCATTTGAGTGACCTATTGACCATTGGTCAGCTCGAGTAAAGGAACCTGATATAGTATACTGCACTGTTTAATATTCTTTTTTTTCTTTACACAGGTTGAATGCTGGCAAAGAAATGTCACCTATGCCATGCTCCTTTATACCAGTTTTCTTGATTGACATGTTATTTTTGGAGCCAAATGAGAAAATTGGGAAATAGAAAGCTCCCCCCTCCTTCCAATCAGTGGATCCGGTCAGGTGCTCAGTGGCGGTAGGCCACCGCCTGGAAGCCAAACATGAAAAAAGGAATGCTGGCACCGGTTTCCATATGATGAATTTTACTTTATTCCATGAAGATCAATACATTAAAAAGAAGGCATCTTTACAGGCAATCCGCCATCATGTCATTTTTGGTTTAAGCCTAATTTCTTTCAATAAATAAAATGGAATAAATGTGTCACTTTTTTGCCTATACTAGTAGTTGTGGGGTATTATGACATCACAATAGAATTAATACTTACCCTTTCCGATGCCTTTTAGGGCTATCCGGTGCAGAACCAAGGCCAAATACCAACCGACAGGACCTTCATGTGACATCATGGAAGGTCCTGTCGCTCAGGACGTGGCTTTGGCTCTGCACCGGATAGACCGAAAAGGCGTCTGAAAGGGTAAGTATTAATTCTTTATTATTTTTAATACATCTGTATTTATTTAATTTTGATTTCGTACTGTATAGTAATACATTACAAAATGAAATGGGGGCTGGCAGACATGTCACAAAGGGGAGGAGGAACAGGATTCTTCTTCCACCTCTGTGACATCACTTCTCCTCCGGACCGGGTGGTGTGTGAACACAGCCTCAGGCTGCGTGCCCACGTAGCGATTTACAAGCGTATATGTTGCGTAATTTACGCAGCGGAAACGCTTGTGAAACACTTGATAATCTGCACCCCATGGTACTCAGTGGCATTCCGCAATGTTAATGCCCATGCTGTAGATTTTTACGCAGCGTTTCTGCTGCGCTTAAAAATCCTTTCCAC